>NC_067149.1:22472090-22559590 GCF_903995435.1 Acomys russatus
TTGGTTTTTCCCTACTCATCTGTGAAATAGGTTTATTGGTGTGTGCTGCATACTGGATTCCAAACTCGTGAAAATAGGCAAGCTGCCAACATCATCTCATGACAATGGGAGAATTCTGATGATGTTCCCCAGTATGGATTCCCCACAGAAGTCAGCATTCTGCTCCAACTCCTGCCTTGACTTCAGGGAGCAAATGCAGCTACCCAGAAGCTCCTCTGCTAGTAACTTTATCTCCTAGTTGGGGGAGGGAGGGTCTCAGTATCTCCGTCAATAGGGGTTTCATATAGAAGGAGGAGGAGGAGGAGGAGGAAAGAGGGCACAGTGGAGGAGGAGGAGGAGAGGACACAGTGGAGGAGGAGGAAGAGGCAGCTGAACAGAAGGATAAGAGCAGTTTGGCAACTTGGGAAAAAATGATGTCCACATAATCTAAACAGTGTTTTTCAGAAACCAAAACAAGTGCACACTAACCCCAGAGCCAACTCAATCTGCATTCCTCTCTCCCTTAAGAATGGGCTCCAGGGCTGGAGAGATGGCTCGGTGGTCAAGAACACAAGCCGCTCTCCTACAGGTCCTGAATTCAATTCCCAGCAACCACAGAATGGTTTCACAACTATCTGTAGTGGAATCTGATGTGCTCTTCTGGTGTGCATGTAAACAGAGCACTCATATACATAAAATACATAAATAAGTAAAAAAAAAAAGGTGTAGACATAAAGTGAGAGAGAGAGAGAGAGAGAGAGAGAGAGAGAGAGAGAGAGTGTGTGTGTGTGTGTAAGATGGCTCAACAGTAAAGAAAACTTGCTATTCTAGAGAACCAGAGTTTGATTCCTATCACCCACACCAGGTGGCTCACAACTGCCTGTAGCTCTAGCTCCAGGAAATCCAATACCATGCTCTGGACTCAGTAGGTAACCACCCTCACACAAGCATGGGCGTACTCTCTTTCTCTCTCTCTCTCTCTCTCTCTCTCTCTCTCTCTCTCTCTCTCTCTCTCTCTCTCTCTGCCTCTCCCTCTGTGTGTGTGTGTGTTTCCCACTCCCTCCCTCCCTCCCTCCCTCCCTCCTTCCCTCTCTCCTTCCCTCCCTCCTCTCACTTATAAAGCAAAAACAAACTTTTAAAATATCAGAATAAAAAAAAAGTGAAGAAAGGTTTGGGCTACAGCTCAGTAGAGCATTTTGCCTGGCTTGCACAAAGCCCTGGCTTCCGGCCCTAGAACTACATGAACACAGCCTGGTGGGCACACCTGTTATCCCATCACTTGGAAGGTGGAGGCAGAAAGACCAGAAGTTCAAGGTCATTCGTAGCCGTACACAGATCTGAGAGCAGCCTGGGCTACATGAGACCCTGCCAATCAAACAAAAAGTGTCACGAAGACTGTTAGCAACCAAGAGTTGGTTTTTTTTTTTTTTTTTTTAAGTTTGTAAAGCAGCCAGGCATTGTGGAGAACACCTTTAATCCCAGCACTCAGAAGGCAGAGGCAGGTGGATCTCTGTGAATTCGAGGCCAGCCTGGTCTACAAAGTGAGTCCAGGACAGCCAAGGCTACACAGAGAAACCCTGTCTCAAAAAACCAATTTAAAACAAACAAACAAACAAAAAAGAGTTTGTAAAGTGCCTGTTAGAAAAAGATCTACAAGTGTGAAAGAAAGTTTCAACTAAAATGGCCTTGTGGGCATCACCAAACTGTAGAGCTTGAACAGGCAAGGCAGTGTGAAATACAAAGTCCTGAACAAATTCTGTCGGAGATGCAGCTATACAGTTGCTGCCCTATTGGATTTCAGAAGAATAACAATGACGAACTCTCCTCTAAATATTAGAAAAAATAATCTCTAGAGAAACCTCAGATCACCATCTCTCGGTATATCTGAACCTGCAGTTGTTATCATTCCAAAGTGCTTTCTTGGTGTCCTGTGCTTCCAACTGTCCCGCATTTCGACAGCACCCCCTTTGTCTGCCCACAGATTAAAACTTCATCACGCTGGCAGGGGAGCAACTGCACAGCCATTGGCAGAAATCCAAGTGCAGAGCCACGCACCCATGATCTGGGAGAACACATGTTTCGCACCTCAGTGCCGGGCAACAGCTGGTTCTGTATGGTCTGCAAGCCCTATAATATGGGAAAACTCTTCAGCAATGATGCCAAGGAAAGAGCTGAGATACAGTCTTCAAAATTAGTGATTGGCTCTGAATGCTTTGAACATCCAAGGAAACCTAAATCTATGGTAATAAAACTCCTGTGGAAAGAGGGTGAAAAAGAATAATAATAAAGAAGATGTCCCATTTGGAGTTAAGTACTTCCGTCTCTTATTCTCAACACTCTCCCTGACCCTCAAGGTCCAAGAATCATCCCTCAAGGTGCAAGGATCTCCACAGAAGAGAGGGCAGAAACAGTCTAAGCCAGAGAGAGTCACGGTCTGTAATAAAACAGTATTGTCTGTCATGGCAGCACAGCTGCACACAAGAGTTCATAATGGCGGAGGATGAATGTACAGTCAGAACTCTACCACAGATGGGACAGGGGTCACTGAAGTCCCATCACTATCTAAACAGCTACCAGCAGATGATGGCTACTGATGAAGAAGAGCTTAGTTTATTCAGGGATTTGGGAGTTTTTTATGAGTTTTCCCATACTCAAACAGACAGTCCCACATCTATGATAAGCAGAGAGCACCAAAACAGAGACTCGGTTGTTTTTGTTTTTTGTGTTTTGTTTTTTTTTTAAGAGGGAGAATTCATGAATAGGATGAAAAGGAGAGTAGAAAAAGGAGCAAATGGATGGGAGTGAATGGAGGGTGGGTTGAATCCAAACATTGATATGCATGTGTGAATAATAAAACATTTAATAAAAACAGTTGGAGAAGCCAGGCATGGTGATGCGTGCCTATTATTCCAGCACTCCAGGAAGCAGAGGCAGATGCATCTCTGTGAGTTCGCTCGTGACCAGCCTGTTCTACAAAGCAAGTCTACGATAGCCAAGGCTCCACAGAGGAAACCCTGTCTCGAAAACAACAAAAGTTGGAAAAGAAGGAAAGTGGGCCATAATAGCCCACACCTTTAATCCCTAGCTCTAAAAAGGCAAAGGAGAGTGCAACTCATGAGTTTAAAGCCAGTTGCAGGGAGACCAGGGCTACATACTAAAATTCTTATAATTATGCTTATACATACTTAATAATTAATAATAACAGTGATGATGATGATGATGATGGTGATGGAGGGGGAGGGGGAGGAGGAGGAGGAGGAGAAGAAGGAGAAGGAGAAGGAGAAGAAGAAGAAGAAACAGCAGCTCATGAGCAATTCTTCTAACAAAACTGCCAGCACTTCTGTGAGTGCATATTGGTCTACACCCACTGGCTTTGCCAATGAATATCTACACTCTCTTCAAAACTGGGTGAAACAAGGTGTTCCCTTTCCCCAGCCAAGAAAAGCACTATACCCAGACATTCTTTTTCAATTCCCATGTAGTTTGTAGTTGTTTATTTTCCATCTCTTGGAAGCTCTGAGCCTCTTATTCATTTCTATACCCCGCAGTCTAGCAGATATACAATATACTTAAGATTCTCAAGTGGCTACAAAAGAAAGCCCTGTCTTTGGTGTAAGTAGGCAACATGGTCTATAGCCACACTAATGAAAATGCCCAAATGGATTCACTGGGTATTAATTTCTGTTGGTTTTCTAGGGATTCTATTGTGTAGACAATTGCTGGGTAACGGCTATGTTGGGCAGCTTGACCCCTGTGCACTGCTTTCACTCACAGTTTGGCTCTGTGAGAGAATGGAAGGAACATCCAGTACTAGCTAGCACTTCTTTGTCAAGCTCTCTACAACAACTCTATAGTGGCACAGCTATCTAAAGTGCCCAAGTGGTATTGAATCTAATGCCCAGAGTGACAAACCAAGGGACCACCGTAAGGGAACTGCATGCCATTCAAAAGGGCACACCAGGGTGCATGGACTCAACAGTATCCAGGAACATCCCTGAGGCACACAGCTGCAGTTCTCTGACTTCAACTTTGGCTGCACTACAGTTGGAGAGCACACCAAATGATTACCACTCGAAACTGGTGAGATCTGTTTTATGGCTCAGGACACAGTCAATATCTGAATGCGACCTGTGGATTCTTGGAGGGAACGTGGATTCTACCTCTGTCGCTTTGCTAATTTCCTCTCCAGCTACTCTTCATCAGTCATCGAGAGGAGATACTGAGAGACACAACCACAAGTATGTTTGCACACGTCTCTACTCATGACTCCCTCCAACTGTTTTGGCTTCACATAGCTCTCTTGTTTGGTGCACAGGCAGACTAACCCTTCTTTTATAAAAGGTCCCTTGCCAGGGCTGGAGATTTGGCTCAGTAAGTAAAAGACTGTCACTCAAGCATGAGTTGAGATCCCTAACACCTCATAGAAGGTGGGTGGGGTAAGAGCAACCCCAGCGCCTGGGAAGAGGGAGACACTCTGGAGCTCTCAGGCTACCTAGTCCAGACAATCAGTGATCTGAGTTCACGAAGAGGCTGTCTGACAAAAACAATGTGGAGAACAACAGAGAAAGACACCCAATGTCAACCTCTGACCTTCACGTGCATGCAAATACAACATGATTTTCTAAATATGTGTGTCTTTCTATGATGCTTTTTTGTTTCTTTTAAAATGTATTTTTATGTTGTGTGTGTGTGTGTGTGTGTGTGTGTGTGTGTGTGTGTGTCTGAATATAAGTATGCATATGTTGTGTGTGCCTGGCGCCTGCAAGGCCAGAGGAGGTTGCTGGGAGCCCTGAAACTGGAATTACCACATGTGAGCAACCATGTAGGTTTCAGAAACCAAAGCCAGGCTTTCTGCACGAGCAGGGAGTGCTCTAAACTGCTGAGCCATCTCTGTAACTATGAATTCTATTACACATGATATTACTACAGCCACAACAGCTTTCTGTTGATTAAGACTTGCACAACATATCTTTTAATCCTTTTATTTCAGATTTGTCTATATCATATAACTTGAAGTTATTTTCTTAAATACAACATAAACTGGTGGGGAGGAGTAGAGGTGTGCTGTGTGTGTGTGTGTGTGTGTGTGTGTTTGTGTGTGTGTGTGTGTGTTAGATCTCAGAGTCTTGCACATATTAAAGCCATTAAATTACAACTCAGCATTTTGGTGAAATCATCGATGCCTTAGGCCTTCAGTATACCATTCTGTTTTAGCTGTTGTCTTCTATTCTCTATATTTCCTTTTTCACTTTTCTTTTTCCCCCAAATGTTTTAAAATGTTTTTAAAAATCAAGTTTCATTTTCATTTGCCTGTAATTTTTAAATGCACCCATCTGGTACAACATTTATTTTTTTTAAACCAGGGACTTCAAGGAAACACAGCACGTAAGACTAAGATATTTGACATTTCATTAGTTCAGACATTTTTAACGGGAAAAGAAGAATGCGGCAAAAGGGTCACTTAATAGCCATGGCAAATGCAACCTGTGGGTTCATTCATATCCAACACTTTATTTCTTATTTGAAACATCTGCACCTCCCAGGATTCCAATCCACCTTAACAAGTCAACTCATAAGTATGATAAAGGCCGTTCATGATAAGCCAGTGTTTAAAAATACATGACTGTGTACAAGAAACTAATAACCCTCTCTGGTGTATTTACTTTCTTTCTCCAAGTAATATAATTAATTTGCATTAATGTTGCATTTTATAGTGAAATCTAAGGAATCTAAACTATTTAAATGCAAATGAGAACATTCTTATTTTATACTAAGTATTCATACGCCATTATTTGGCAGATTCGAGAATTTATATTTACAATTTTAGTACCCACTAGTACCATATATAGATGTGCCTTCTCAGTGGCTGAACCAGAATGCAGCCCTTCTGTTCAACCACCCTCTATCTTCCTCACTGATTACATTAAACTTCGTGTTTATTCCTGCTTTAATTTAAAGTTTGGTGTCATGGATAACAGATTAGAACAGTTCTGAAATCAAAATGGGTGTTGCTCGACTAATAAAAGCACTAGAGCCTGCGATGTGGCTCTTCAGCATGACGTCACCCCACGTGCACAGAAGCTGTGACGTCATGATCAAACTGATGTTTCACTCAACGAACCCAAGATGCCATGGGTACATCTAGTCCTGAGTAAGAGGTATCAGTATCAGGTGTCGCACACAGGATCACAAGGCCAAAGGGGGATAGAGTTTCACTGGAAAACATGAGACAACTCAGCTCTGGTGCAGAATGAAAGGCTGTTCAAGAGGATAAACAGCTCTGCTGTTAAGGGACAGAGAACATTCAATGAAGGCATGAGGTTATTGTGTAATTCAGTACTGATTTATGTTCCCTTGTGGTTGCAGTCCTTGTCCTGAGAACCTCCTGTCTCAACGTTGTATAAACACTGCTTCCCCAATTGTCCCCTGATATGCCAATAAAGCAACTTATAGCCAATCACTGAGCAGGGGAGAGAATAGGGCTAGACTTCCTGCCAGCCAGGGGAGGAGGAGTTAGAGGAGAAAACAGGGGATTCAGCCATGGGAGAGGTCCAGGTGACATCAGAGAGAAGCTAAAGCAGGGAAGCTACAAAGTGCAAGTATCTCTGGGATGTGCACTGGGAGGAAACCAGATTAGCTTAGAGGGATAAAAACAGAGTAATAACTGCTCAGTTATTGTGCTGTGAAGCTTATGGTTGAACAAATATAAGAGTCTTGTTTATTTGTATGATATTCGGGTTAAGAGAGAAACTGAGAAACAAACACAGTTTTGTACAAATAACTAACAATTCAAGGCTTTCTAGTTTCTTAAAGACTCTGCAAAACAGGTTGGAGATCACTGGCAAGGGCAGACTATCAGCTGTCATGGGTATACAGGGAAAACGACATTTGGCTTTAAAAAAAAAAAAAAAAAAAAGGATGGGGCCGGGCTTTCCTTGAAGCCATCACTTTGGTAACTGCTGGCTGGGACACCTCAATTATGCCATCTGCCCTGTCTCAATGTCTTTGAGACGTCTACTTTCTAATATGAATATAAAGCATTTTGCAAACAATAAAGCCAGATGTGGTATCAGGCATGCCTGTGGTTCCATCCCCATGGGAAAATGAGGTAAGAGGACCATTTGAGGTCTAGAGCTCAAGGCCAGCCTACACAACACAGAGGGGAAATTGCCATGTTGTTATTGTTAATAATGACACAACACCACCTCCTTATATCCGCACAGTCATTGACAGTTGCACACCTTCCATCTCTGCTCACAAATGGATCATAAATGTGACATTTTTGGAGACAACTTCCTAGAAATGAAGACATGATCAACAAAGGCAAAAAAACAGTGTTTGCTTCTCTCTGAAGGATTCTGATACACAGCTTCAAATAGACGCAGGTCAGACTACAGTCACATCCTACCAACACAACCTCAGCTCAGTTTCCACAGCACCTGCGTGGCCCTGCCTATCTTCACACAGGCCCAGTGTGTCAGCTCTGCAGCAACTAGCAGAATGGCCCCACAGGTGAGTGCCACCAGCCACAGATGTTGTACTTGAGAAGGGAAGTCACAGTACATTAAAGGACAGAGGAGAAACACACATATCCTCCTCCCCAAAAGTGGCACGGGGCTACTGGAATTCTCCCAGTCTGCTCTCTCGTTCCAACATTAACTGCAAAGTCAGACCACATTAGAGTCATCCACCAGCCACAAGGGAGGAACTCAGCTAGTAGTGGCCTATATGTTTTGCTAGTAAAATATTCAGTGGCTATGACCAGCTGTTTTCATAGGCTACAGCTGCCTCCTGCTGCTTGGCAACAGTAAGCATCTTATTTACGGTCTAAATGATCAGCGCATACTAACTCATATTTGTCATATCCCCTCTCTTCTGCTATGCTATATTCTCCAAAATTCTATCTGTGTTGGTCTCTGTGGCTCTTCTAATCATGTCCTGTCTGGTTCTCTACAGGGATAACCCCAAATTTCACATTTGTTTCAAGCTGTTTAAAGTAACCAGTGCAGAAATTCTCAAACTCAGACTTAGGACACTTGTGGCTGAAAACTTCTTCCATCGTGGTGACTACACTGTAGGTAGTGGGACATTTAGCATTATTACTTATCTCTTAACATATGTGAGCAACAAAAATATCTCCAGGACATGTCAGTATGTGCCAGGGTCGAGGCTGGAGAGGTGGATCAGCAGTTAAGAACGTTTGCTGTGCAATCATCTGGGCTAGATCCCCAACTCACATAACAGGTTAGGGGTAACTCAAGCTCAGAGAGATCTGACATCTTTTAGTCTTCACACGTGTGCACAAGCACCCGCACACATGAACATATATATTCATGCAGATACACACATAAGATAAAATGGAAAAATGTGCTTGTGTTGGTAGAACTGTGGTAGAGGAGAGCACTAGAAACATATTAGGTCTTGTGCGTTTAATGTTTTTCAGACAGCATCTTGTGTGGCCCAGGACGGTCTCAAACTCACTATGAAGCCAACTTCTGATCATCCCACCTCTACTTCCTAAGGTATATGCCTGGCATTACAGGCATGTACCCTCAAGACTAGTTTTATTTAATGCTGACGTTTAAACCCAGGGCTTTTGCACATTAGGCAAGGCCCCACGCTGAGCTACATATAGCACCAATCTGAAGGTCTTAATTTTTTTCCCCTGGTTTTTCTTCATGTAGTCTTGGCTGTCCTGGACTTGCTTTGGTCTCAAACTCACTGAGATCCACCTGCCTCTGCCTCCTGGAGTGCTAGGAACAAAGGCGTGCACCACCATGCCCAGTGAAGGTCTTGTTTTATACAGTTTTTCCTCTTCAAGACATTATAAATCCATGGTAAATGTTACAGAAGAGGCAAGACTCTTGTATCCATCACCTGTTTGCTCATACTAGTTCTACCTTAAATAACTACAGTAGAATTGCAAACATAAAAAGTGACGCTGGTGCGTGCATTTATATATGCATTCTATGTTAGTACATTACCTGAGTATTAATATAATCAAATGTCCCACCACCCTCCACACAAGTTTACACAAATGTTAACTCCAGAAAGAATGGCTCTTATCAAGACAGAACAACAATTACTAAAAAAGAACCCTTGCATATTGTTGATAGGAAGACAGTGCGTCCGTTCCTCCAAGAAACTGAAAAGAGAACTGCTATATGATCCAACAGTCTCGCTGGCAGGTATATATCAGGGAAATGAAATAGGTTTGCATTAGAGACAGCTGCTCTCCCACTATGAGGCTATTCTAACAAATCACTCAAACTAAAGTGAGGTAATTTGTGCTTTTCTAGTCACTCTTCCCTGTCATCTCACTCACATCTGTACAGGGCAGAGGTTCTCAACTCCTGTTGGGGAAATCAAACAACCCTTTCATGGGGACCACCTAAGACCATCTGCATATCAGGTATTTATTTACATTATGACACATAACCGTAGCAAAATTACAATTAGGAAGTAGCAGCAAAGTCAGCACAACATGAGAAACTGTATTAAAGGGTTGCAGCATGAGGAAGTTGAGAACCACTGGTGTAGAGAACAGAGAGTTGTCCCTGTTTGGTCCATTGGTCTGCCCAGTCCGTTGTTGGTCTGCCCTTAAGACTGAGCCCAGTGCTTCAGGTGCTAAGCAAGTGCCCTACCATTGAGTGACTCTCAAAATTCTTAACTGTAGTGGAAGTTTTGGTGTCTTGAAAAACTCAGTGATGTGAACATGTTTTTGTTTTAATCACGGGTATGAAATAACAGGGCTGCTTTAGGTTGTTCACAACAGCTGACCATTTGCCAGAGGCATGTGATTTAGTTCTGGGGACTCCGAGAGGGTATAAAACATCAGAACCCAGGGGCAGGGGGGCTCCAAGGAAGAAGGTGGCTGACTGCTCTCCTGTGCTTCTCCTCGTTGTTGCTGATGCAGTTTGATGAGAAGAAGTAGGAAATATCCTAACTATGAAGGTTGGACTTAACCCAACCACCCTAACCAGCAGGAAGTAGCTAAAGAGAACCATGAGCCCCCTCTCCCCACTAATCTTCTTTCTCTAATACCTGGTGTTGGAAGAGATAAGAGTTGGAAGGAAGGTAGAGGTATAAAAACCCCAATAAAATATCATAAAAAATGCATGCCAACGCTGAATGTCTTTAAAACCTCTGCAATGATATCTTCCGCTTCATCTTTTATACAAGCAATTGATGCCCTTTCTGTCTATCAGCTTTGGTGGACACCTGGCACTTTTATTGGTGTTTTCAGTGTTTCACTGATTTTCTCCAATACACTCTACTTCCACTGACTGCTGACTGTATTATCAGGGGTCCGTGGCTTTGATAAAACGCCATGGCTGAGGCAACGCATAGAAGGGAGGCTTTTTTGACCGCACAGTTGCAGAGCTTTTGATTGAGAAGGAATGGCACCATGATGAAGGCTGGAGCAGCAACTTAGAGCCCACATCTTGAGCTACAAACAGGAAGCAGAGAGTGCACTAGAAAGAGCATATGGCTCTTGAAAACTCAAAGCCGAGCCCCCAATAACAGACCTCCGCCAGGAAAGCCACATCTCCCAAAGCTACCCAAACAATGTCACTAACTGAGGGCCATGTATTTAGATGCCTGAGAATATGAGCAACATCTTATTTGAACCACCACACTGACCATGTATTTATTTATTTACTTCCTTCTATAATTTAGTGGCATTTATTCAGCCTGCCGTGTAACCTCTGGAAATGGGACCTTACCTTTTCTGTGTTGAAATTTCCCTTTTATAAAATAAAAGAAACTTAAGAGTCCTAAATTCCCTTTATGCCTTGTTGCACTAACACATGAACCTATTTCTACAGCACGCACTTAAGGTAGACCTTCAAGTGTGGACATTTTTTAAAAATTTTAAAACTACAATGGCTCCATATAAGCCAACTGGAACTATCTGAGAGACACCGAGGGTTCAGTTAAAAAAAAAAAAAAAAAGTCATCACCCAGTTGATAACACAGATACTGAAGAATAATAGTTATAAAATAGCCACCAGTTAAATATTTACAATTAAGTCACTGTTAACTATGTAACTAGTTAAGTATCAGTGTGCACAGTTTTGTCCTTTTACTTTTTTACAGGTCCTTCCTTGCTTCAGATTTCTACCACAGAAGTTGCTCTACCTCCATCAAATTTTTATGGCCATTTCTCTAACATTGAAGCAAATGTCACGGCCCTGAGTTATAGGGCTGTTTCCTACAGAGCAGGAAGTAGCTGATTTTTCCCTCCTGGGTGTCTTAAGACACAGCAAATCAACAGTTCTACCTTTTTTACAACACTGCAATTTGCACACTGGGAAGGGAGGAGGTAATAAAAGGTTATTTAATCAAGCAAAGAAATTCACACCCATTTTCTCATTTTGTTTAGCTCTTGGATTTTGTGAATGTGCAATTTTAACATCATATCAGCTAAAAGAAATTGTTGGGCTGCAGCAAAATGCCTGTCCGTAGTTCCTTCTTTTGAACCCACGGGGTGCCATGGGCAAAGTCACGAGGCCCATCTGTTGCTTGGCCAGTTCTATTTCCATCTGACTCCTCTGCTTAATTCTGGAGCCAGATCTGTGCTGCTCACAGGACTAGGTGATGGAAGCCTTCCTGTGGAAACTCTTCTCTGCCTTCTCCTTACGCCTGTGGATGGAAACTCTTCGCTACACGGGTCCACTACCTAGAGGTCTACAGCTCTTTACACTTGTGTGCTTCCTGATGGTCAGAATTTCACTGCCACATCAAAATCATGGACAAAAATAACTTTAGAAAGGAACAATTTACATTGGATCATGGTTCAGGGGTCCCCACTGCTGGGGCCCGTGTGCTTGCGGGAAGATCACAGGGCTAGAGGGATGCAGAAGGGATCAGTCATGGAGCCCAGAAAATGTAGAAACAGAATAGAGCCTCCAACAACCTCCTCCAGTGACTTACTCCATCCAGTTATATCTCACTTTTTATATTTCACCAGATAACTCCTAATAATGCCTGTTACAACGTGAATCCATCAGAGGACTCCTAACGCTTTGTCATCTCAGAAATCTAGTGATCCAATCACTCTCTGAATGTCATTCAGTTACCAGCCTGGGAAAGACAATTCCCAAGCTGTAATGTGTTAGTATGTAGCCACCACAGCAGTTCTATCCGTGTAGTAACAACTCACTAATTCACTTTTAACCTAAGCGCCATTTTCAGTCACGCTTTAAGAAGACTGCGCCTTCTGACTCAGGTGAGCTCTGCTACTCCTTCCCAGAGGAACCAGATGTCACAGAGAAATCCATTGGCAGAGGGTGGGGGGTTTAGGGTGGCCTAAGAAGTAAGGGACCAAGGCATGCAGCGATGACACATCCCGCCAGTACCACTCAGGCCTCTGGATGAGATCTCAGCCCAGCTGTCATCAGATCCCTGGATCAATAAGTAAATTCATCAGATCCACATGTGGAAGTCCAAAGTAAAGCCATGCTCAGATTACTGACCCACACACTCAAGGAAATACTACATCTATTATTTTAAGCTTCTAAATGTTGAGATACATTTATCACACCACAATAAATATCTAAGATAAGTTCCCAGCTAGACACATTTACTGGGACAACAACGCTGTCAACTGTTATGTAGCTCACTCGTGTTCAAAGACTTCTGATTCTAGAGGTTCTAAACCCACCTCCCCTAATCAATGCATAGAACAGGGAACTTAATCACCACCAGGACTTAAACTTCAGCAAAACTACTAAATAAAAGAGAAGACTCAAAAAGACAAGAGGAGATCATTGGCAAGGTTTCCACTGGTAAAATCCCTTCCTATATGAATGCCCCAGGCTTGATCCCAGCATGAGGGGCAGGAGGTGACAGGACCCTTGAGATAGCGCCATGGCTAAAGGAACTTGAAACAAGCCTGAAGACCTGAGTTCAATTCCCAGGACCGACATTGTAGAAGGAGAAACTGACTCCTCTAAGCTGTTTCTGACGTCCACAAGCATGTCATGGCATATCCATTCATGCGCATGCATACACACACACATGTGGACACATGTTCATACACAACTAATTAAGCAAATGATAGTAATAGAAAGCAAGGCTCAACCTTGTGCATGGTTTTCAACACTGATCTCGTGGAAAGGAGACTGGTGGTTAAACATTGTTAAAGACCTTATTTCCTATTTGGGGTGAACTCTGGGAGGTCATAGCCTATCAAAATCTCTGATCCTGGGCAAGCTAGATATCCTCTGTCCCCCACAGATGGACCATGGAAGATGTGAAACACACACACACACACATATATAAATTACACAGTATAAATGAATATATTTTTAAAATAAATAACACCTCTAATCCTTATCGAAAAACCTTGTTTCAGTTTAGCACACCCTTCCTACCCATAATATATATGTACTATGGAAATTTTGCTGAGTTCGCATTCTGAACGAGCCGCTTTGGTGATGAGATAGTCAAGTCTAATGCAGTTTAAAAATAAGTAAATGTGGGATGAAGAGATGTCTCAACAATTGAAGAGCCCTGGCTGCTTTTCTGGAAGACTAGAACCCACAGGACAGCCTATCAGAATGCACATGACAGCTCACAACTGTCTATAACCTCAGGTTCAGAGGATCTGACACCCTCTCATGGTCACTACAGGCATTGCAAGCATATAGTGCAAACAGATACACAGGCATAACACACATACCGTGGTGGCACACGCCTTTAATCCCAGCACTCGGGAGGCAGAGGCAGGCAGATCGCTGTGAGTTCGAGGCCAGCCTGGTCTACAAAGTGAGTCCAGGATGGCCACGGCTACACAGAGAAACCCTGTCTCGAAAAACCAAATAAATAAATAAATAAATAAATAAATAAATAAATATACTTACACTAAAACAAAAAATTCAAATCCAACTCGTGTAAGACATGGGTGTTGTTTGTTTTATGATTTGTTTCCCAACACCGAGTAGACACCTGAGTATAGAGAAATTCAATATTGAATGAGACAGTGCCCCACCTCACCAGTTAGTTCAAAGAGTGTGGAGCCCTGCAGCTACTCACTCACTGCAGTTTCCAGGGTTAAGGGTATGTCCCCTCTTCCGGCTATGCACTTTTAAGCTGCTTCGTTTTGCCGCTCTGAAACCTTTAGAAAGTAAGTCATGTCAAGCATGGTAAAGATGGGTTCCGGAGTAATTCTGAGTTACTATTTGGCTCTGCCTCCTACAAGCCATGTTAAGTAACTTTGCCGAGCTTCCCCATGCTGTCTGTAAAAGGCAGCTACCTCAGTGAGACCCATGGGTACTTTTTGGTACACCACCTAGGATAGGACAGAGTCTATAAACACCATGATAATTCTCCTCATCCAATGCGTTGGATCTTAAATTAATGAACCTGAACTTCTGACCCAGGCTGACACGTCAGAGTGCTTCAATCCTGTCCTTTCACAACTGTGCAGAGGTCCTCACTGGGCCACTGCACTGTCAGGGTGATGAAACTCTACTCTCATGTGACAATGTTCAGGGCTTCATCCGGTCTGTCCCAGTCACACCTGCCTTGACCTTCCCCAGGTCCAGACTGCAGACAAGACTACTGTGCTAAAATCACAATTTTGAAAGTTTCATAATCCTTAAAAAAGGGGGGGGGAGGGCACTTGATTTGTTTGCTTCCAAAACCACCCATGACACCACACAATGTGTCCATGGCCTTACAACGTAACACACACGTTAGTCAAACCATCAGAGAGCTTGGTCCTTCTTGCCTAGAGAAAGACTAGGACAGATCAACAGCCAGGCTGACCACTCTCAAACTTTCCTAAAGCTTGTGAATCAACGCTGCAGATCGGTAGTGGTACTGACACACTGAGCACACCCAGTGACAAGTTCAGAGCCTGTAGACACTGACTCGGTGCCCGGCTGCTCACACACAAGGCTCAGAAATGAACTGGCTACGCTCTTCCTTCTGCAAAAGTTACGCCCAAGTAAACTCACCACACACATGCACATGAGCACATACCTGTGAGTCCTAAAGGAGACTACACTCTGCCGGCAAACTAATCGCATCCTGTGATATTTGCCCTGATGTCAATGAAGACTTCAGTAACAGTTGAAAAGAGAATTTTTGCCCCAGAAATGTGATGACACTGCAGAGTGCAGGCAGCAAGTCAGAGCTGCACAGGATGCAGCCTGGCCTCTGACCAGACTTTGTAGGATACTCAGCTAGCCTAGACACTGCACCCCCGTTTGGAGGACGGAGTCAGGAACTCCATCTCCTGGTGGTGAGAGCTGAAGGATGGAGGATGCTCTGCCTCCATGCTCATCACAAGGCAATGAAGCCAGGAAGGGGTGCTAGGCTCATCGAGGGAAATAATATTAAACGCCTAAATAGTGATGACCTCAGGACTGTGTGGGGCCTTGGTAACAGTTCCGAGGTTGCTCCTGTTGTTATTCCCATCACAGATATACTGTAAGTCTGACAGTAATATTTACCCAGGACACTTAGAACATGGTGGAACTAAAATTCAAGCCTAAGCACCTGAGTCTAGGGCCTGTGCTCTCAGCCACAGGAGCACAACACAGCCCGTCTGAGGAAGCCCTTGAATGCATAATCTGAAAGGACAAATGGATTGAAAACGTAATGAGCTGATGTTCTTATCTTCTTGGGCCTCATATTCACATGAAGAAAGAAATTTCGTTCTTAACGGATTCCAAAGAGCAGCAGAGTCACTCTGAGAAATGAAGCATCTCTGTTTATACCAAATTTTTTTGTTAGTTAATTTTAAAACACATCGTATTTTAATTAAATGACATATTCCCTATAAGGGGGAAAACCTCTGTATTTTCCAAAATAAAGATAACCTTGTATACAGTACTTTGGGGGGGGGGGGCAAGCTTCCCACATCTGGTCAACCAAAGTATATTGTGTCATACCTACTTGTGTACTTAACTTTTTTAAATGTATTTTATTAATTTATTCATATTACATCTCAATTGTTATCCCATCCCTTGTATCCTCCCATTCCTCCCTCCCTCCCAGTTTCCCCTTACTCCCCTCCCCTATGACTGTTAAGACAATTATTTCCTGAGCTAAATTCTCACTGTCCTGTGGGCAGGTACCTGAGGAAAACAGTGCCACATAATAAAACAATTGGGTACAAAGCAACAAATGACCCTCTAGACAATTGTCTTCTTTGTAAATACAAAATCCTATCTGCTAAACAACTATACTGTGACAAATCACAAGTCTGAGACAGAGGCTTCCAAGTGCAGATTTAAAGCTCAAGAATTTCTATAAATTTAATAACATTAAATCTGAGGCAGATGGCTGAATGCCTTAGAAATCCCAAATTCTTAAGAGGATCCTGGATGGAAATTCCCTGGCTGGGTTTATAATTTTTATCTCTGTATCAGAAAAATACTGGCACCACCTGGTGGTGCTTTCTCTGCTAAAATAGAAGTTGCTGTGAGCCATAAAATTAGGACCTGGACAGCACTCCTGTTGTGGAAGCGACGCACATTAAAATTTAAAAAGTAAAAAAACAACAACAACAACAACACCATTCTGTTCTTAATTTGTAAGTTTTTCATATAATTCCAACTGAAGTATTGAACAAATTTAGCTTTTATCAATATGGAGGTATTCCCATCTCTTTAGCATGCTCTGAAGTATATTCAGTGATTCACATGATAAATATAAAAACATACAAGTCAAGCCTGGGACAATGGTGCATGCCTATAGTGCCGGACACAACTCAAGAGAAGCTCAGTCGATGCAGTGAGACCTTGTCTTAAAAAAAAAAAAAAGAAAGAAAGAAAGAAAACTCATAAATGAGTTCAAAAACACCCATGATTCATACTGAACATAGTGTGACCACCCCTGAATTTTTGCACAAGGGGGAAACTCACATTATTCATGTATCATTTTATTCTGGAGATAGGAAAATTCGTTTATATAAGTAAATGTACTTTTGAACACCCCTTAGCTATCAAGGAAAAATGTATCATTCAACTTCTGTTTATTTTTTCACTCTCTCGCCTATCCATTCAGTGAAGTACAATGATTTTTACAGTTAAATGTCATCGTCGCTTCTTTGCAGAGCTGGCCGTGGAGCCCTGCTCCTTCTTACCCACAGTAAGCAAGCGTTCACTGACCTCCAGCCTGGGCCCTCAATGTATTCTCATGATGCTCCCGTGGGCTGCTCATCAGTTTGCAAGGAGTAGGTGGGTAGTGAGTGCCAGAGCTCAGACTTAAGCCTGTTCCCACAATGCTCCCTGCTCCCCTTGGTTTGCTTTACCAATCTGACCAGGAGCCAGCACCTACACAAAACTGAGAGTTCTAAGGAACTTAAAAATCCCCCTAACCAATGGAAGCTAGAATGAAAATTTAAACCAAAGTACAGGTGCAACACGCACAACTGGTGTGCAAACCTTACTCATTAGTTTACAATCCCGTTGACAGAGGATACCTCAGAGGTTCTAAACAGAACTGGTAGAAGCTAAAATGCAACAACAGAGGGTCAGAACTCTTCAACAGAGAGCAAGTGTGTCTGTCAAAGTCACTGGGAGGACCGAGAAGCAGCAGCAAGTTAGAAGAAACCTAGTTTGTCATCTGTTTGGGTTACTGGAAGTATGGTGAACATAGGAACCGTCTGTGACACTGAATGAAATTTTCAATAAAAGAGAAAGCCAAATGGGAAACATATGGGAGTGCTAGAGGGGTAGGCCAAGTGGAGCAAAGCGACCAGGAACGCTGTAGACCCCATATGGACAATCTTAATAAGATGCTTAAAATGACATCCTAGGGCCTGCAAATCCAAGCTCGTCCTTAAGTATGTTTACTCCTAGCCTCTTGGAGCCAGCATCACTCAGCTTATACTACAGCTCTCACAGGAACCTGACAGTCACCCTTTAATTAAAGTGCATTGCAAATGGTAAGGCACAGTCTGAACAAAGAAAGAAAACTACTGCTCTCTCGGTGGAAGCATCCAGCTTCTGTTGTATCTGCATTTCCTCCTAAGCTGCAAGTTCATTAAAGGAAATAAACTGACCCTCGAGGTGTTAACCCAGGGGTCAAGTCAGTAGTAGTCAAAAGCCTAAACGCTGTACTCAGTCCTGAAATGGAGACCGGTCAACTGGGGAATGTCCCTTCAACAAGCTTAGTCTCAAGTTCAGATGCAAAAGCCTCTCTGCTGGGGAAGACTCAGTGTAGACTCAATTTTCTTAAGCAAAATATTTTATTAACAACTTAGTGACCGAGCCTACATCAATTATAACCCGATTAACCAAAACAATAGAAAATGAGGATTAATGGACACAATAACAGAACCTTAAGGATATCAGTTCCGAGGAACGATTCTCCTGTCGGGAGCCGCAGCATTTCTTCCACTGGAACCTGGAGTAACCAGAACCCAGAGCCTCAGCAGGAGCCGGAGCCCCGAAGCCTTCCCTCGAAAGGTTTT
Organism: Acomys russatus; assembly: GCF_903995435.1. Lineage (NCBI taxonomy): Eukaryota > Metazoa > Chordata > Mammalia > Rodentia > Muridae > Acomys > Acomys russatus. Next base: position 22,490,503 of record NC_067149.1, read on the forward strand.
CTCTAGGAGCGTCTTCAAGGGCAGCGATGAACAGCCAAATCTATCTCAAGTCTCCTATCCACCCCCCTGCCAGTTCTGGGCTCATTTATATAGCTCCTCCCAGAGTCTGTTCACGGGATCTTTTCAGATGGCAACAATTAAGCTCCTGCACGAGGTGGTTGCTCTTCTAGTGAATTAACATCACCTGTTCTCTCACGAGACCGTTCTGATCCCACACTTGGGATCCTAAAGAACAGGTTTCTCTCCTTCAACTCAGAGTAGTTCACCAAATATTTCTGACTGCTGGCTATACATGAGGGATGCATTTCCTAGTTGCCTGGCTTGTGGGTGGCTGGGGACCTGTGATCAAGTAGGCAAAAAAGGAGTAAGCAAGTCACTGCAGACCAAGCTCTACATTGCAACTTCAAAACCACCCGGAGCCTCTTGTTCAGGCACTAGTTCCACTGCTGGGACAGTGGCTTCTCCCTGATCCTCAGAGGTGAAGTTGAGCAAAGTCACTGTCCCCACCCCGACCTATTTGTTACACATGTACTTGAGGTAGGAATCAGTAGCAGGGGCAGAAAGCTTAACAAAAACCACTGGGACTGTTCTTGTGTCAAATGATGCTGACAGACTACTTCATAGTGATAGAAACGAAAGGAAATAAATCCTCTCACACAGCCCAAAAGGGTCACAGGGTGTCAAGGTGTAAGTACTCTGCCCTGAGGAGCACAACACGGACCAGATATAGCTCTATATACCTCCACATCTCGTGAAGAAAGAGCAAAATATCAATTAACATCATTTTCTCCATTCTTTCCAGATGCATTTGGCTACCTATGGGAAGTTAATAAGAAAGGAAAAAAAAATGTTCTATAGATCTGAGGCAAGAGAAATAGGGGTGGGAGGGGGGGAGTGGAGGCAGTGAGAAGGAAAAATGAGCCCTCATCCAGGCATTTGTTTTAAGCTTCTCAGCAGCAGGAGAGCAAGAATTCCAGCAGGACCACCACTGTTCAAGGCCCTCGCCTCCCCTACCTCACTCCCTACAGCTTGCTTGGAATCTCATCAGAAATTCCACACACAGGGCCGGGACATAAAGCCCTAGTGAGCCTTGTCAGATTCTAACTCCAACCGAGGCATCTCCATTATCAAAGGGGGCGGGGTCGTCTCTTGGCAGCCTTTTGAGATATAAAGTGAAAGTCACCCAGAGGATATATACGGCTAATGCTAAGACAACCATTAACCGTTTACTCTCCAGAAGAAGCCAGTATCCACACATGGGTGTTTGCCCTGCTTTCTGGCACTCTCCCTCAGAAAGCACATACTGACTACCACACTGTTTTTCTGAGTGCCTCTCTTTCTTGTAAGCCTATAGTACAAGATCTTTAATAAAAATCATTAACCTGGCCGGGCACGGTGGCACACACCTCTAATCCCAGCGTTCGCAGAGGCAGAGGCAGAGGCAGGCCGATCTCTGTGAGTTTGAGGCCATCCTTGTCTACAAAGTGAGTCCAGGACAGCCAAGGCTACACAGAGACACCCTGTCTCCAAGGGTGGTGGGGAAGAAATCAGCAACCTAACTGACTAACTAACAGTTTCACTCACTGGCCAGTGCAACCCTTCAGTTCTTTTTTTGTTGAAGTCAGTGATCCCTTTGAGTTGGGGTCTCTAAAAGTTGGGGGAAACTCTTCATGCTTTGGAGGGTAGCCATGTAGAGCTAGGGTTCTGTTCCCAGTGAGCCAGCCTCAAAACAGACTCTTCCTCTGTATTGCTGATAGGCAAGTTGTTTTAGTAGTTCTTCACTATGAAGAAGAAATACATATCAGAATTAGCTGATCAACAGTCCAGGAATCTCGGATTATTCTGAAAATAACACTGGAGGAAGTACAACATATTGCTACCAAACTCATCTGTTTTCTTTACTAAAAATCATGCTAATCTCAACATACCTGTGCAGAAATGTGCTGAAGTTTTTTGAAACCCCGTTTAGGTCAGGCTCTGAAATGTAAACATAAGCCTCTCCTATTTGCATTATGCAAATGAGAATGGCCACATAGTCACTTTCTGCAGAACACTTAGCCGGCTTCAGCACTAAACCCCCAGACTGTTCTGGGCTGTCCAGATTTTATTTTCTAATTGTTTAAGATTTTAAAAGTGAAATCCCACATCTCAGATACACCTTCAAACCAGGACTGCTGGTTTTAGTAATGCAAAGACATCCTTGGAGTGTCAAGATAAGAAAGACACATCTTCCTGGAGTGTAAAGATACAAGGGAGGGACATTACATCATCTGAGAGAGTCTTCCATTAAAACCAAGATAAGAAATAATATATGATATAAACTCTGGATGAACTTCTAGGGCAAAACAAAAGCTGTCAAAGTAGCGTGGGGTTTCTGTCTTTTGTTTTTATAGGAGCATGACAGACGACATGACTGATACGCGCAATGCCGTAGAACAAAAGCCATGAGGGTAGACTGTGCCGTCCACTTCTCTCACCTCCCGCATGAGCCTAGATCAGGCATTAAGCTCCCTAGACCTTTAAAAAAAAAAAAAAAAAAACCATCAGGAAAGCAGAGAATATGCTTGGGTACCTGAAATTTATAGAGAAAATACTTGCTATATAATGTTTTTGTTAAATGAGTGGGCTAATCTCTAAGCCGCATACACAACATTCTTATTATGATCGTGGAAAGTCCTAAAGAACATCACACACATGAACACAGGCAACACACACACACATACACACACATACACACACACATACATACACACACACACACACACCACACATAGACTTATTTTCATTTTTGAATGCTTGAAAAATCTACCATCATAAGAAGAAGCCACATGCTTTCTTTCGGAAGGGGGAGCAAAGGCTGAAGCTTGTAGGGTAGGCATGGGGCAGGCTGTCACAGGGGATAAAAGGGAACATGCTGAGCTAGATGTGGAGGGCCAGGTAAGCCTGGCGGTGTAATTCCATCTAGCGTAGCTAAGAACAAGCCACACAGAAAATGATTTCTGGGACCAGTGACTCCTACACCAGTTCTCCCATCTGGTCCTATCACAGGAAAGAAACCTGCCCAAAGAAATCCACTTGGAAGGTTCCAGATAACCACACAGCCAGGTAGTGGCAGAAGCAGGAGGGCCACTGTCTAACATGGGCTCCCTGACCGTTAACAGATTTAAGTGTAGCCAGATATAAGGAGGGAACTGATCACACGTAGTGAAACGACCCCCCAGTGTGGAAGTCTACCTAACACATTAGGCAGTGTCTGTGTGTACGACTCCATCCACTACTTGTAATGCTAGAAGACAGTTTGTATTAGATAAAGTTTTATTAGAAAAGGCCTGTGTAGCTGCTCGGAGATATTCCACCAGCTTCCTCTGTTGATACATAGTTTAAGATTTAGAGAGAAGGTTCCAGATCTTCACAACCTCTAGACTGCCCAATCCAACCCACCACAGCCAACAGCTCCAGCCTGTGAACATGACTATACTGTGCGTTGTGACTAGATCTGCTGCTGCGTGTTTAATGCACTGAGGAGAGGGTTCCTGGCAGGGCAAAGATCACAGTTCATTGCTCCGTGCATACTCTATGCTTATAAAAGGGCTAATGCCGAGTTCCATTCCTGAAACACTTCAACACTCAAAAGTCCAAAACATGGACCATACCTTTTACCAGCTGCTGGGCATTGAAGCCTCCCTCTATTTGTCCTGTGCCTACTGTCCTCCCAGGCAGCCTGATGTTGGAGAAACATGGGATGAAGTTCTGGACCAGCAAACAAACCTTAAGATGTACCAAAAATGGGTGGGGGAGTGGTATAAGGGGGGAAGCCTGTCTCTAGCTACACAAGACCACACTTTATGTGCTTGTTTACAGTGCTTCCCTCTGCTAGACAACCGTTTTGCTACTGACACTAAAAGTGAGAATCCCTTCAGAGCAAATGGGTCTTCACCATCAGGATCCATCCCAAGTGCCCCTGACAAAAGCACATTGGTTCTGAACAAATTCCAGCCTATTATTTGAAATACACTGCAGAGCGGGGCAGGGTGAGGAACAAAACAACAACAGGAAAACCTAAATCCAAGAAGCTCCTTCCTTCCACACAGAGACACTATGCCCGTCATGTATTCTCTGTACATACAAGGCAGAGGATTTTTAAAAGAATGGTGAAGCAATGACATGCCAACATATTTCTTCTCTAAAACACTCAAGGAATCTTAAACCAGTATCTTCAGCATTGTTAAAACCCCATTACAGAAATAAATTGCCCATCAAGATAAAGAAGAATGGCTTTGAAGAGCAGACATTGAAGAATGCGCATGCGCACGCATACCTCCAAACAGATAACTAACTCTCCGACATACTAATGGAGACGCTACACACTGGTCTTACAGACATCACTAAATGGAATACTGTCCTTCCTGGGGGGGAGGGGGGGCCTTAGCTGAGGAGTTTCGCAACCAAAACAAATCAGGCCTCACTGTCCTGTCACCTGGCTCCTCTGTTCAAACCATGACCCATACAACTCCCAGGGCGCCATGACAGATGGCCCACACAGGTGAAAAAAACGAAAACACCTATTTCAAGCTCACTTCAGCAGTAGAATTGGCATCCTCAGATCAGGGGCTGCCAACCCCAGGACCTACATGTGGGCCCCAAAGAGGAGCAATTAAGCATAACATCTGCTATTACATTTAAGGGAATGGCATCACCAGCCACAGCAGCAGAGGGCATGCCAGGGTGGAGGAAGAAAGGAGATTATTTATACTCTGGGTTGTCACTCACTAAGTCACCTAAAATAGTAAGAGAAGCACAGCTCGTGGCAGGCCATGACAAGCCTTCCCAATCCTCACGTCCTCTTGGTTCTGTTGACGGAACTCAATGTCACAGAGAGGAAACGTGCCCAGTAGAAAGAGTGCTGAGTCCTATCCTCCCCTGCAAGCGGTAAGCAGAGAAATACCAAAAAAAAAAAAAAAAAAAAAAAACTGCTGAAAAAGACTTCCATGAAAGTTCCTTAAAAAGACGGGTGGCTGTTGCTGGCCCTTTCCACTCCCCTGTGGCTTCTCCCCCACATTGCACTCTACACGGAGCCGCCTCAGCTTGAAGAGAACAAGATTACTGCTTAGGGGTGGACGAACACAAAGCAGAAAGAATTATGTGGTTTAAGTGTCCAAGGCCATCTTTTCCCCCCAGGCTTTTCATTTCTTAGGACAGAAGTAAATCATGTTTAGTCCATTCTTTGGCCTCTCGGTAGTCTCCTCCCTGAATAACTCCCGATGGGCACAGAGCCCCTGAGTATCTAGGCTAGGCTAGAGCACTGAAACAGGAACTAATGAGGACATGTCACAGGGGCCACCTGAGGCTCTGGGACCTCACTCAGATGTGGGTGTGACCCCTGGTTCTGCCAGAGACTAGTGAGTAGGCTCACTGGACAAGCATCTTACTCTGGAGGGCCTCAGTCTCCCCAGAGAGGAAGTGAGGACCAAATTCCAAGGAAGAGGATGGATGTCAGTGTACCCATGGAGCACTTGGCATACAGGATGGATTCTGCCAAAGATGGCATCAGGAAGAGGAGCTTGTGTGGGTCTAGAAGATGGGAAAGCCTGGGTAAAGTCTGCTTTGGGGCCTGTTGAAAGAGGTCACTGCACTAAATAACTGAGAGGAAAGGTAATTATGTAAATTAAGTCAGAAGGGGGCAGATGGCTCAAGGACAATTTAAACTTGGATATCCCCATCCCCATGGCTAGACTGGCATGGCAAAGGAAAAGGACAGCCAGGCCCATGCAGATCCCTTCATTGGTCTGTGGCTTGCTACCACATCACTCCCTCACCTGCTCATGCATCGGAATCACTGGGAGCTTCCCTCATGCTCTGTCCTGAACTCTGGTAGTAAGCGCATAGAGATATGTCCAGACCACATGCGCATGTGCACACATTCACACAAAGAAAATGGTCTTACTACTTCTACAACTCTGTGGCAGATGCAGGAATGAAGAGTACTTCTGATCTGAATTGTCCTATACGGAAGCCACAAATGGCTACTAAACACTTAAAGTGTTACCGAAACTCAACCTGGGATTTTCTTAATCGTATGTCATTTAAACAAATGTATATTTCTATTTAAATAGCCACATTGGGCTAATGACTAACACAAATTGATAGGAAATCAATTTCGATGGGATGTCCTGGATAGGGCCCTTGGGTTAGGCAACAAGAAGAGCAGAAGAGACCCCAGAAGAGTAAATGCAGATTTTACTGGAATACTTCTCTATACACAATGAGTTTTCTATGCAATTGATAGCTCAAAAATTGTGTTTCTATTACCTCCCCCAGCATACGAACATGCTTTCCCCAGGGGACAAAAAAATTTACAAATAAGTGGCAGGTGATAAAAAGGATTAAAGTTTAGCCGGGTGTGGTGGTGCACGGCTTTAATCCCAACAGAGGCAGGCAGATCACTGAGTTCAAGGCCAGCCTGGTCTACAAAGTGAGTCTAGGACAGCCAAGGCTACACAGAGAAACCCTGTCTCAAAAAACAAACAAACAAAAAAAAAATGATTAAAGTTCCTGTTGGATCAAGGGTGTACCAGAACACCACAGTATGAAGTGAATAATCTTGGCAGGTTCCTGAACCAACCTGATGCACACAGCATATTGCATGATGCTATGTCCCTCTCATACTTCCCTGAACAAAGACAAACAAGGCCACCTTCACATCAGAGGACAGATGCTGCAACGTTACAGAAAACCAGATCGGGAAGAGAGCAGCCTAGACTTCTCCACACTACTCAGACATACACTGGATAAGCATGTCCAGTGCCATATGGCAGTGCCAACGGCACTTGTTCAAGAGGTAAACCTGCCACCTCAATATGGATGCCTGGGACAAACCAGTTGAGAGCTAAAGGTCTGTGCCTTCTCTACGAAGTTGTAATGGCGTCCTCACTTAAGCAGCATCAAGAAACAGCAGTTGACTCTCCAGGAGTTTCCGTGCATGCTCAAGTTTCTAAGAGGCATAACAAGAGGGGAAACACCAGCACATACAGAGCCTGACTTCATTTTACCTTAACCTATTCCATATTAGAAATTGTCCCCTACCCTACCACACACACCAGCACTGTAGGAGAGCCAACATTCTTCAAGAGCCCTGTTTACTCAACAGGAATTTATAAACCCAGTCAGCGGTAATGAGGCTTAGCAGGGCAGCGCGTGCACAAGCTACACCTGGCAGAAATGCAATGCTTGTTTCCTAAGTGCCTTAGCCTTCGTTTATAAGGTCATCAACCAGGCATGCTCAGCAGCATTCAAAACAGAAAAGAGCCAGTCTTTATGATGACTGGCAAGAAGGATCCAGGAGAAAGAAACCAAAAGGGAGAGCTCAAAATCCAAGTCCATTTTAGAGGTGACAAATCACTGAAACACAGAGGCACAACCAAGTCACCTGATATCAGACATGTCCTATTTTTCACATTTTAGGAACTTAAAAAATTATAAAGTTCTGTTAATTATCACCCTGTAATAGTCTGCAAATCAGAACCTTCTCAGAGCTGTTCTCCAATTCACACCTACTAACCCACACATGACTCTAGCCAGAGGAGATGCAACCACTTTCAAATAACATGCAAGAACTAGAGTCCAGGTCAGAGAGTTCAGAATCAAACGGTTCTGGCATCCATTGTAGAGATAGTTGTTGTATTAAAGGGTAGAAGGGTTGGGCGTGATGGTCATGAGGACTGTTGAGGTTTGGAGGTGGCAGTAGTGGCTTTCTTTTCTTTCCTTTTCCTTTTTTTTTTTTTTTTTTTTTTTTAACGCTTTCAAATCTAGTATTTCCCTCTGGGAAGAATAAATAAGCCTGAGATGCTATCTTTAGTGAAATCCTGAAAACTGTGATGCACCAGGAAGCTGCAGATGGCCACCCACAAGCCTTTGCCGGCATTTCCTCCTTTTACGGGGCACATTAAAAAACACACCATGCAGCTGGAAAGATGAATAAGCAATTCAGAACAGCTAGTGCGCAAACATAAGGGCTGCAACTTGGACACTGCACTCAGGTAACAGGGAGAGCATTCCAAACACCTGTAACTCCAGCTTCGGGGGACCTGACTCCCTTTTCTGGTCTCCATATGTGCTCAGCTGAGATGCACAAACACACACTTTAAAAAAAAAAAAAAAAAGACACTTTATGGGCCTGAGGGGATGGCTCAATGCATCACAGGCAAGAGAGCCTGAGTTCAGATCTGCAACACCCATTTAAAATTTGGATGCAAAAGCTTACCTATACAACCTGCAGCTGGGGGCAAGGGGCAGAAACAGATGATTCTGGAGTTCTCTGGTCAGTCAATCTAGCCAAATGTGTAAGCTGTAGGTTCCATGACAAACACTATCTTAAAAAAAAAAAGAAGGGATGGTGTAGGAAGTGATTAAGAAACCATCCAACATTGACCTTTGACCTATACACACACACACATACACACACACACGCACACTCCTCTTGGGAATTTAAATGAGGTAGGATGACAAGGAAACAGGAAAGGAACAAATAGGTCTAACTATAAAACATTCGAGTGATTAAACAGACATTCATGAAAACCTAGTATTTCCTACAGTATTAATTCTAAAATGGTGCTTACAAGTAAATGCTTTAATAGTCACCTAGGTATAAATGTGATCATTACCACCAAAGAAAAATGCAGGGCCCTGGAAGTCTCCAGATGACTTCAGAAGGAACTCAGTGTTCACATGCTTTACAGAGCTATCCAAGTGGTTAGATGGAGTGGTGCCCGGGTCTGTAACTCCTGACGCAAGCTAGTTGTTATGGAGACAACACATCAATGGGTCCCAGCTGCATTCAACTAATTTTTAATCTTGTATATTTTGCTGCTCTGCCTGGCTGGGTAATGCCATTAATAATTAGAAAAGATGAGATTCAGGATTTTCAAAGTCCCGATAAGGATAACTAAATCACCGCATCTTCCCTGCAGGAATTGCAAAGTCTTTTACCTTCAATCCCATTCCACTCAGCATCTCCTCATCAGATGTAATTGTGAACATTTCTGTCTTGTGAGAAGAGAGAAGAGAGAGGAGAACCCCACTGTGAGTGGAAACCTTCACTTAGTAAAACACTCTGGGACTGGTTTGTCTTCCCTGCAAGAATCTCTCATCAGTGATGGGCAAGGGATGAAACCTCATTGCAACTTCCACAATTTATGTTTTCAAATATCCAGCATCTAGCCGCACAAGGGCGGGAGGACACCAAAGCCCACTTCCCCATTGGCGTGTGCATCATTTCAGAAATAATACGTACGCCCTCAACTCTGAATGAGCTAGTGCCATGTGAGCATGGCCAACACAATGGATGCCCAGAGTCATTAAAATGACAGAGCAAATATGCTAACAAAGGAGCCTGCAGGGCAGGCACTTGTCTGATGTCCTGGCACTGGGCAGGGATGAGGGGTGGAAGGGGCTCAGCACGAGAAAAATCTTACAAAGGGAAGAAAGGAGCTCCATGCCATTCACTATACCAAGGTCTCTGAACATAAAGTTCTATTTAGTTCCTTTGTGAGAACTGCAGACAAACGTATGTAAAGACAATCGTCTTTACCGAGAAGATGAAGATTGTGCCAGAAGTCAGAGAGCTGGTCAGAGCAGATGCCAGGCCACATGGTACTGTTGCCCAAATACACCGCCATGCTAATTTAAGGAGAAGCCCTCAGGTACCCTGCAGGGATTTCTAGGCATACTTTTAACAAGAGCTGTGGGGACTTGCCATGGTGATGGCATCCTCAGCCAGCTGCCCAGCAGCGGGTCCCCCTGGGACTGTGTCAGAAGCCTGCCTTCCCAAAGGAGGGATCCTTGGGAGAGAAAACAGGATGTGGACAGCAAGCTTGGGGGATGGACTGCCTCTTCCACTTCTTGCAGCTCATTTGAGGAGGGAGGCCATCCTTCATAGAATTAAATGTGTTTGACAAGATACAAATATTTATTCTTTGAGCCATTTCAAAGTAACTAACAATTATGACTTTCCCCCTCATTTTCCTCTTAGGATAACACACAGAATTCAAACAGGGGGGTGGAGTTGTCCTTTAATAAAGGGTTTGTTTTCATCCAGCAAAACAAAATTAAACATGAAAGTCCATCCATGACTCTTACACATACACCCGGAACAAATAATTAAATCATTACACATTTATACTATAAAAACCAGCTTTGAATATATACAAGGGTCTTTCTTATGCCCATCCCCATCCTACATCTGTGTTCAGATGCAGCAAAAGAGTAAGTGGCCTGAGGACCACTCTCCTCTGCTACAAACTCATTGAGTGAGCCTCTTTCAATGTTCTTTCATATCCATTGAAAAGATTATGTGATTATTGCCTGTCTCTTGTGCTAGCAGTAAATGAACAGCATCAGAAAGACTTCTCTTTTTAACTTTTAAGTAGACTAATGAATGAATGAACATTCGACAGAATAGGAAATGAATATATATATATATATATATATATATATATGGAAAAATTAAGTTTCACGATTTGCAGCAGAATCCTATTAAAGAAAAATGATATTCCAACATGCACATGCAGGGGCCAACAGTAAATGGTTTGGGTGGTACAAGATTGGGAACCTGAGGTCAACCTCTAGTACCTACACAGAGATAGAACCAAGTCCACAAAGTTGCCCTCTGATGTAGTATCAACACACTGTGACAACATACATACGATATTAAAAAAATAAACACACACACACACACACACACACACACACACCACATACATACATACACACACACCTCAAGGCTTACCACAGGCTAACTAATTTAAACAAGTGGGGGAGATGACTTGCTTACTCCCCAGCCACAAAGCCCATATTGTCTCAAGTCTGGACTGTCCAGGATGCCCATCAGCCATGGAAGGGTGATCTACAGCATATGCCAAGTGGCCTCATCAGCAACGCTCAGCTACACATCTGAAGCAGACAAAATGGTGGTTTCTTTCCCATTTCCCAACTTGCAGGGTTCCTTTTGCAGAAATGGCCCTGTGCCCTCCACTGCTGTTTTCCTCCAGGCTCTTGGGAGAAACACCAGGAGGCTTTTCATGGCTACTGACTAGAAACATTGGACTGACATGAAAAGCCTTCCCAGTGACACTGCCACTGTCCAAATCCAAGCAAGAGTTCAATGAGGGCTTTACTGAGATTAGGAATAATCTTTTTTTTTTTTTTTAAATCAAACATTTCACAGGCCGCTAAGGGGTCACTATATTGTAACACTAGAGACTCCGCAGCATTCCCAGTGGCAACTGCCCAAGGAAATATGGTATTCCAAAAAAGAGCACCCTGAAAACTCATATTTGCATTTGTTTGTTTGCTTATATTCGGAGACAGCACCCCATGTATGCTACGCTTGCCTAAAGTCCCCGTGGAGCCAGTGAATGACCTTGAACATCTGACCTTCCTGCCTCTAACTCCTCAGTGCTGAGATTATGGGTATGCTCCCCCAGGACTGACTTACGCAATGCCGGGGCTCAAGCGCAGGGACTCATACACCCTAGGCAAGTCCCACTTACCAGCTTTTAACACCAGAAATACCAACAGCTTACTTTGGAGCATGTACATGGAATATTACTGAGGTGGTGGTGGGGGGGGTTTAAAACACAATGTATGAATTGATTTCATTTTTGTAATGTAAATATATGTTCTCTGTGTAAAGACATAAACTACACACAAGTATGAAATACATATAGCAGAGAACACACACACATACACACACACACACACACACACACACACACACACACACACACACAACTACTCTACAGTGACAAAGAGAAGAGGGTTGGGAGTAACTGCTGGTAAGTGCTACAGCTCCTTTTCTTTCTTTCTCCAGGCCCCCTGAAATGATATGTACATTTAAATGAGAATAAAAGTGATTAACAAAGAAAGCAAACTCTCTGGGGATGTAGGAAGAGAAACCAGGCCTAGAGCTCACCACCAGGCCTCGAACACCTCTTCAATCCCCATTTTACTCCTGACACACAGAGGTGAGGAACGGCAGGACTGTTTAGAGATTGTGGGCTTCGGAACAAAGGATCTACAGCGATGCGGTAGCCTCTGTGTACCCAGATACTCTGCGCATGGCCTACGGAAACTCTTCCCGCCCTTCACCCCTCACCTGGGAGATCTACCCTGTCTTCTGGGGGTCAGCTGCTATCATGCTGATGGAATAGACTAGCAAAACTCACCGCCAAGTGCAGGAAGGCCAGGTACCTAGAGAACAGAGCAGAAGGTGGCTGTTTAATGCTGGAGACTGAAAGCCAAGTAGCTGGTCTGCTGCATTAGCCTGCTGCTCAGGCAGAAGAGCTGCGCTGTCAACCTCGCTTTGAGTCCTTTTTTATTTTAACTTTGTTATTTTAAAAAATGTCACCAACAAAGAAATCATCACACACCAAAATTAACCAGAAAAAAAAAATTATGTAAACTCAATGAATTTCTATACAATGAGAGTGGGCATTTGGGATGAAAGTTCACATTAGATTTTATACTTTCACTATCAAATATATTTCATGCACTCATCTTCCACCAAAGGCAAAAAAAAAAAAAAAAAAGAAACCTCATGGCAGAGTTAGAACCAGGAAGACAAACAGCCTCCACCCTCTCCCACGACTCCTGCCCTCACCTGCAGCCAATTTGTTGCTTCCTAAGATTTGACTTTTCTTGGTCTCTTTTCTCCATGTTACACTGCACCCAAATGTACATTTGTTTACGGGGACACATATATTGTTGGTTAGATTCTTTTATAAGATGTCTTTTTTTTAAGCAAACCTTTTCAACTTGCCCCAGAAGAGGAATGTCCTTGGTTGCTAAAATGAGCTCTGGGGAGTTACTATGGCATGCCCCTGTGAATGTGTAGATCACTGCAATGCCTAAGCTAGGCATGCTGAGGTATATCTCAAACCTAAGCAAGATGGGAGCTTGGGTTTGAGGCCAGCCTAAGGCACTCGGCAAGCCCATGTCTAGAATGTGTGAGTTGTTATCCATAACTAGAGTAGGGAAGTCATATGATCAATTCTTCATGAAGAACTAATTCTTCACCTGATGTTACTAGAAGTGCGTTGCTGCTCATCAGACTCAATCCATACACAGTTAAGAAAATACTTCAACTATCTGAGCTCTGGTGCCCCATATTTGACCATGTCCCTGGATGGGGAGGACTGGTGGCACTCAGAGAAAGGATAGCAGGCTACCAAGAAGAGACTTGATACCTTATGAGCATATACAGGGGGAGGAGGTCCCCCTCAGTCACAGTCATGGGGGAAAATGGGAGGGAGGGAGGAATGGGAGGATACAAGGGATGGGATAACAATTGAGATGTAATATGAATAAATTAATAAAATATATTTTAAAGAAAAAAAAAATACTTCAAAAACAAACACATTCTAAGAGCTGTTCTGAAATTTAAATGAGTTACGTACACAAAGTACTCAAAGAAAAGTCACCCAATCCAAGAAATTCCTCAGTTTTTACTCTTGCAACTTCCCTAATTGTAAGCTCCCAGACCTCAAGCCCTGAGCTGACATGATCCTAGTGCATGAGGCCCTGGCACAGTGGCTGACACACTGTGGACAGTGCTCCCCTGCCTGGAACAATCCCTCAAGAGCTCAGGTCCATGGGGGCTCACTTGCATCATCAGTCCAGGCTTCTAAGAGCCCTCCCGGCAGGGTTCCTTCTTACCCCGCCCCCAAGGTCCCCACCAAACACTTTGTGCTTCATTGGAGGCTTAGGTGTGACAGGTCAGAGAGGATGGGAACAACAGATGGTAGTCCCCGGAGCTCCTTGTCACCACTGATCTATCAGGAACCAACAGCCAGTCTTGCCTGCTCTGTCATTTGCTTACAAGCCAGCCTGCTGAGGAAACTCCCTGGGAGTTTTTCTGGTCCATATGCTGTTCTGCAAAATTGGCCCTGGGATGGGCAGAGGAAGTAAGAAGCCTGCGTTTCCTATTGCTGGCCTCACGGAACCTGTCAGAGCTTAACTGTTACTGCAGCCGTCTTGCTAGAGGGTCTCCCCAAACCTGCAGGCATCATGCTGGACATCTGAACATTAGGCACAAGAGAGGAAAGGCACCCAGAACCTGGAGAGCAACCCCTTAGGAATAAGTGCCAATATCCTGTTTTCACAGAAGAGGAGACCATATTCAGAGAAGCAACCTGTCAAATACAGGGCCCTGACTGAAGAGGCTGAACTCTGAGGATGAAGCCTAAGGCGGTTCACCTCCCATCTCCCAGATAGACTCTCAACGTCCTGGAGGAAGGGCTCTGTGTCTTCCCGCTTCAGAACCTCTGTGGGGATACTCCCTTGCACCCCACTTCCCTCCCAGGAGCGCTATGAAAAAGTCGGCACTGTGCATGAGGGTGGAATTAGTTCTCAAGGGCTGACTAATAACTCCTGGCCAATCAGAGCAAAGGTACCAGCAGGAGCCACTCTCCTCTGCACGCTGCAAAGACCTGGGAAAGGAGTTCTTTGTTGCTATTGAATAAACATAGGGCAGAGGCATCTCTTTAATATGCTACACTCAATGAACTGTGCCTTTAAGAGAAAAACATAGATGATTAACAAACGAAGCAAACTCTATGGGGAAATGGGAGAGAATCCTGGGCTGCGACTGAGAAAAGTCCGCTGACCTAGCAGTTTACCCAACTCTTCAATGAAGTCAACCTTGTCTATTCAATTCAATACTAGCACCTGCTATTCTCTGTTTTTTTTCCCAGTCCTCTGATCTGCTCTGTTTAGTGCGTGCATGCACGCATGTGGGCGTGTGTGTATTTTGCAGGAGCACACCTGCCTCAGAGCACATGTGGAGGTCAGACACAACATGCAGGAGTTGGTTCTCTCCTTCTATTACACGGGTTCTGGGGATCGAACTCAGGTCATCAGAGTCAGCAGCAAGGACCTTTAGTAGAGGGCTTGAGGCACAGGTACGGCTAACCAGGGATCAGGGCCACTAACACCATGGCTATGCAAGCACTTCTGACAAATACCAGGAAAGAACCTCCAGACATTGCCCTAGAGACATTACTAAACATCACAGAAAGACAGATTTCCCAGCTTCCCTTTCCTCTTCCCCCCATATAGTCGCTGTCCCTCTTAGAGCAACACACACACACACACACACACACACACACACACACACACACACACACACACACACACACACACACTTCCCGGGCTGGTTAAGCCTGCCTGTGAATAGCTCTCTACTTACTTTGCCCTGTAAGTACGAGGATTCCATTTTCTCTGTGTCTGTCTATCACATCACCTTCTGCAGTCACTATATCAGTGTAAGCTTATCCTGCCCCTACTAGCATGCCAGTTGTATGACATGGGAACATGTTACTGAACCCCTGATGCCTTCAGTATTACAGTTTGGCTCTTAATTGACCCCCAAGATTTGCCACAGCAACAGGAAGACAATGAACACATTCAGCCTCCTAGCTGTGGCAAACTGGAAATAACAGTAGACCAACTGGTGGGGTTGGAGATAAAGTTTAATAACTATGTGGGCCACCCAGTAGACCCCGGCTGCTCTTCACTGTGCCTTTCAGTTAGCGTACTGCCCTGTGAACCATGGGCTCACCATCAGCCTCACTCACAGGTGAGCACAATGTTCACTGAAGCAGCAGAACACACACACACACACACACACACACACACACACACACACGTAGAAACACACAAAAATCAGAACCTATTTGGCATCTTCTAAAGTCACACAGACATCTATTCCAAGACTTAGGCTCCCTACACCTATATAAACACACTAAGGAATGTGTTCCTTAAGAAAACGGAAAAAAAAGTACTAGGAAAGAAAAGAGCATCGTCAATGAAAATATCGCCATGTTATAAACTACACACCTACCTAAGAACAGAAAAGTCAGTACATATAACATGATCATGAAGTGGAATATTATATAACCAATAAAAAGACTACCAATATACTCGAAGGTGTCTCTTAAACATAAAGAAAAAATGTCAACTGGACATATAAGAACACATACCATAGTTAGTTCTTATTGAAAATCATGAGCAAGAAACGATAATTGTCCAGTGATAGCCAAAGGAGTCAGGGCAGTGCTAAGGCCAGGGGATGCCAAGATACCGGCAGTGATCCATAGCTCCATCTAGTGGTGGCTACAGAAGAGATACTGGTTCAAATATCAAGCTGTATTTCTATTAAAGTACTTTATGTACTTTAAGTGTTTTCTAATTCAGTTTTTTAAATGAGTAAAGGCAATAAAAACATCAAAACTGGGGAAGCAGCCAAGATGGCAAGCTCTGCTGCTGTCCACAGGCAGAGTGCTGACTTGCGATCTGGCTGAGGCCTGAGACAACCTTGTGTATAGGGCTGGGAAGGACAACACTCAGAGTTTGGGTCAGGCGCAGCTGCCGTGCTAGGGCCTCACAGGAAACCTTGGAGCCTGCAGAAGTTTGCAGCTCACACTCACAGTTACTCATTTCCTCTTCGCACACTGCCCTGGGCTGACTTCAACATTAATCCTATGTTGTATTTTCTGGAACATATAGTAGCTCTTGCTTGGGGACACTATGGTCCCCGCTGTCCCTTTACCAGAAGCAAAACATACCCCTTCAAATGTTTACTCTCTGCTCATAACGGTTTCAGAGTAACAAGAAGGAATTAGGACCCATACGTTAGTGTAAGGTGTGCTACTGCCTCACTGGCACATATTCTGTGGGGGAGGGCAGTGCACACAAGAGCGGTGGTTATCACAAGCCCCCCCAGATCCAGGCATGAGTGGCACACGGCCACAATCCAGCATTCAGGAGCTAAGGCATGAAGGCCTTAATGCCAGAAGGCAGCATGTGCGCACACTGAGTTTCACACCAGCCTAGGCTGCACAAGGAGATCCTGCATCAGCAAACGAAACGAGGGCTGAAGACCATCTCCTGGGCAAAGCGCCTGGCACGCAACCCAACGACCTCAGTCTAGACCTCCAGAGCTCCCATAAAACCTGGACACGGTGTTGGCAAATGTGTCTGTAATCCCAATGCATCCCTATAGGAGGATCAGGGGTAAAGACAGGAAACTCCCAGAAGCCCTTGGGCCAGCTAACCATGCCCACACAGCAGTGAACAAGAGAGACGCTCTCCTAAACAAGGCAAGTACCTACGCTGAAGTTGTCCTCTGACCCTCACATGAGCGTCAAGCAAGTACGGGCCTGCACTCACTCCTCTCTCCCACCACACAATTCTGCGTGCGTGCGTGCATGCATGCGTGCATGTGTGCGTGCGTGCGTATTGCAAAGACAGTGTTCTCACTCTGAAGGGAGGGGCTCAGCACCCTGGTGAAGGCTCTATCCCCTCTGGGCTTCTCTGGAGGACTAGGCCTTCTGCTCCAGCTCAAATACTTCCTGATTCTTAAAAATTAGTTACACACTAGTGACCAGTATGACAACAATGAGAGAGAAAACAAAATTGTTAACAGACTGATTCACTGGACTTGTTCATTGGTTTGCCTTTGCCTAGGAGTTAGGTTGTGTTGTTGTTTTGTGTTGTGTTTCATTTTTGAGAGGTACTCTGGAGAATTACAAACACACAAACACACAAACACACACACACACACACACACACACTATGTAAAAAAACCTCAAAAATGTCATGAAAAGCAATATAACTGTAACCAATTATGTAGTTTCAGCTGTGACTGTCCACCACACCCAAGCGTTGAGATGAAACCACGCCACAGGTGGAGCTTTAATAAAACAAAAACACTTGGGCTCAGAATGTAGGCCAATAGTAGAGCACTTGGCTAACACATACCAGGCCCTGGTTCCATTAGCAGCACACATGCACATGCACAAAATGGGTCGCAAAAACATTAACACCTGAAATCTCAAGAAGAACTGAAGGCTTACTATATGCACATGGAGGTAAACAACACATGAAGTTAGACATGACGCCATGTGCAATAGTCCCCTGAAAGACAGGAAGCCGAAATGGTAGACACTGGCATCACTGTAGGGACGTTCAAACCCTCTGTGTGGTGCTCGGGGCTGAACCTGGCCTTTGGACGTGCCACACAGGAGCCCCTGACTTAATACGTCCTGCCCTCATTTTGTTCCGTTAAAGTTAAAGTAGTGCGGTAGGTAATTTCACGGCATTCTGTGGTACTTGTGGTGGGCAGAGGCACTTCGTGCTACTGCACCTGCTTGGCAAGCAGAAGGCCTGGGCTCCAGCCTCAGCACCATAAAAAGTAACTTAACGCAGGACCTCAAAGGCAATCTCTCAAGGACAGGTCATGATCAGCTCTCCCTGTAGCCTGGCCTAGGTGACATTCACCTAAAGAGTATGCTAGGGAGCTGTCCAAGAAGACATCTTCAAACAAAATAAGCAGGTTCTGATGTCACTGATGTAATGACCCACAAGAAACAGCTCATCACCCAGAAGAGCAGAAGCCCTCCCACGGGAAGGGCAGCACACGGCCTCCCCATAGGCAAGAACAGCTCACGTGTCCATGGACACTTTCATGGGTTTTTCTCCACTTCCACCCAGGGCCCAACTCCCTAGAGATGACCTCATGGGAATCCACTGCAAAGCAGGCTCCCACTGGGGAGAAGGACTCTCGGCCCACTCTCCTTCTGTAAGGCGAGAACGTACAGAAACACTCCCACTGGAACAGCTCCCAGCATCTTCAATTGACGATAAGAAGCAGAAGTTTTTGATCACATACAAAACACAAGCCTTGGCCATACCACCCAGGCCCACTTCTATCAGAGGCTTTCGGCCTCAAGCCAGAAGATTGATATAAATAAGAACAGAGGCCCATTCTTTATACACCAAATCAAGGGAAGAATGCATTTTTCCTCCCATCATGAAGTGTTTATTAAACTCCAAGATGAGAGGAGAAATGAAAAATAAAAGCACACAACAAACCAAACAGGCAGGATTCCCACCAGGATTGCACTTGCGTTCCTGACACTATCCTACATGTCAATGCTGTCAGCCTGTTTCCAAACCACGCGGAGCCTGGTCCTGGCCACAGCTCAAAGGAGGCTGCCAGGACTGATTTACAGACACCTCTGACCAGCAGCTACTCTGATTTGTCTATGAAACTGGGTAGGGGATCAGGCAGAGGTGGGAAGAGATTTTTGCACGGGGCACTTCTCCTGGGCCGCCATCATTCAGCCTGTCTGTAAGCTTTCCCTGCCCCTGTGGCCAGAGTTCTGGCTCCACGGTGCTGGGATCAGAGTCATTATCAGCCCTGCTGAGCAATGGCTGCTATGGCTATGCCAGCAATCTGCCTTTAAAAAAAAAAACAAACCTTAATAAACAAGAGAATCCCCAGCAGACAGGCTGCAGCCTAATTGGGATGAGTCATCTCACAGTGCACCCAGGACCTGTGCTGAAATGCTTCTCAAAAATGGCTCACCTTGTTGATGCAAAACCATAAATGAAAACAGAAGCAAAAATCACTGGGTCTCAGGATGGCAAGGAAAACCTGAGAAGCAACCACTCTCACTGCACTTCCTTAAGGCCAGAAAAGCAGGCCCACTGGCACCTGCATACATGGGATGCAAGGAGAAGTTCCCTGCAGAAAAAGCCAGGGCATTCTCTAAAGAAGAAGCCAGCCTCCTGTAAGACTGCAGCCTTGGTTAAAGTAACGGCACTACATTTTGCACAAATATTACAGGCACTAAGGGACACCATGATCCATGCTTTGCCAATATAACAACCCCAGAAAACTAAGTTGTCTTCACTCAAATCCCAGCTCCCTATATCCTGGCTGTGTGTCCAAGAAACAAAAATGTAAACCTCCCTGTTCTCAGAAACATTTGTAAACTGATGAAAACAGTAATTGCTCCAACTCAAATATGCATGAGAAGTAAAATGTGGTAATGTCGTGTTATCGTATTTTGAAGGAGAACAGCCCCATTGACTTCCTAAGATTGAATACTCAGTCCCAAATAGGTGGAATTGTTTGGGAAGAATCAGGAGGTGTGGCCTTGCTGGAGGAGGTATGCCACAGGGAGGAGCTTTGAGATTCCAAGATTGATGCCACTTCCAGTGTGCTCTTTACTATCTGTGGATTACAATATGAGCTCTCTGCTGCCGCTCCATGCTATGACTGACTGTCTTCAGCCATGCTTCCCACCATGATAGTCATGGACTCCTATCCCTCTGGAACTGTAAGCTCCAAATACACCCTTCCTTCTCTAAGTGTTTCATCATAAGAATAAAAAGTAATTAAGACAGGTGGTTTATCTTACTGCCATATTATAGATGACAAAATCCACCTTAGAACTGATCCAGCCATCTGTCTAAAGCTCCAGACCTGGGAAGTGGCAGCATCTTATATGGCAGACTGAGTTCACACTCATGACTAGCCTAGCCTCCTCTCCCCTTATACTCTTCCACTTGATCATTCCAGCAGACACTTGAAGCCACCTGTTGAATGTCCATGTGGTAAAAGTCTTTAAATAAAATTCCCTTAAAAGCCAAAATTAGCAATAATGGTGACAAAGGGGCACTAGGGGGTAGCAATGGTGTTTGTGACTATTGATATAGTCATTAGTGCCTCTCTGGGTAGGTATCAGAGATAAGGTACATACAGATAGCATCTCACCCCCCACATCAGGAGAGAGGCAGATAAGGCTTCAGAGACATCAGAATGAGAACACAGAAGAAATGTATTGGCAAGAGGATTTAAATGGGAAATATTCCTGAACACTTCCAAACCAAGGACCTTTAGGATGGATGGATGGGTGGGTGGATGGACGGACGGACAGACAGGCAGGCAGACGACAGACAGACGGAGGATTGGTGTACCAAATGGCCATTTCAAAAGGCAAGTATTCTGTGCTAAAATCTGAAGAGATGATGGGTAGCTGACAACTGCAGCTGACAGGAAGACATCTCACCCTAAACCATTGCAACAGCAAACATGAAGAAGGGATGCTCTTTGTGTTTTGTTTTGTTTTGTTTTGTTTTGTTTTGTTTTGTTTTGTTTTGTTTTCACTGCATGGAGAATGAAGTTCAAAGCAATAGTTGTATCCTTGTGAACTAAAGAAAAACTGAACACAGTACTACTGGCCTCGGATACATCACAGCAGTATCTCGTCACTTTTGTCCTCTTCACCATTTTTATGGAGCATGTGACGCCTCTGCCTCCTGACTTTCAGCTGTCTACACCCTGAGATCAAGAAGAAAAACAATGTGTATTACTAGCTGGTACTCACTCAGTACCTAAAGAAATCTCTGGGACCAATAGTGTCTTAGGTAGGTTTCTACTGCTGCAACAAAACACCATGACCAAAAAGCAAGTTGTAAAGGAAAGGGTTTATGCACTTTACACTTCCACATTGTTGTTCATCACCAAAGGAAGTCAGGACAAAACCTCAAACAGCACAGGATTCTGGAGGCAGGAGCTGAGGCATAAGTCATGGAGGGGTGCGGCTTACTGGCTTGCTCAGCCTGCTTTCTTATAGAACCAGGACCACCAGCCCAAACCCACAACATGTTGGGCCCTCCCCCATTAATCACTAATAGATAAAATGCCTTACAGCCGGATCGCATGGAGGCCGTTTCTCTACTGAGGCTCGTTCCTCTCTGATGACTCCAGCTTAGGTCAAGGTGACACACAAAACCAGCCAATACAAGGAGGCAGATAATAAACGTGGGCTGAGTGCTGTACTTTCCACTAGGGTCCGGCTATGTCTTGGGACCACTCACAATGTTTAGTAAGCCCTAATTCTCCATATGCAAAGCATCCGATGAGTGAAAGAAGACTGAAGACCAACAAACTGCACATGGCTGACTCATCACAGGCTCCCTTCGTCCTCAGCTTTGGGATCATCCCTGTTTACTCCTTCCTTCTAATCAGAAGGAAAAACGGAAAGAAAAATGGCGTCACAAATTATTCCTCCATTGAAACAGGGCTTCAGATATTAAAACTTTATTATATTTGTTTTGTTATTTTAGAAAGGATTTCCCTATGTAGCTCTGGTTAGATTGAAATTTACTATGTACACCAGGCTGGTCTTGAACTCACAGAGATCTGCCTGCCTCTGCTTCTCCTGCTGAGAGGAGGGAGGGAGGGAGATGCTTTTAGTTTTTTCCGTATTTCCACCTCATATCTAGCTCTCTGTGGCTCAAATACTGCACATGCATTCTTTAAAAATAGGAACTCCTGCTATACACCACATGTACACAAGGAACCCTCAGCCACTCTTAGAACAACAACAACAACAACAACAACAAAGGCCTCTTGTTAATAATAGTGGTGGGTAGTACTGACTCCCTGGGAAGGAGAGGCACTGTATTTACGTGAGGACTAATGAGTGAGATGGTGCCAACTATGAAAATGTCCCTGTGGGGGAGGGGAGGCTATCTAGGTGGATCTACCTATGTGTGGACACGTTAGGTGCTTTCTTTGGTAGTCAGTAGAGGGATGTGTTCAGCCAGAACATGTCCACATCCACACCAGCAAGAGGAGTGCTCTAGACCACAGGGTCAATGAGAATGACCACGACTCCAGCCCTGCATGCTGGAGACCACAAAAAAGAGGAGGAACTGGGAGTCCAAGGCATTCTTAAGGAAAGAAGATCGAGGACAGAGGAGCCAAGTGGAGAGTGGGCAGGAACAGTTATGGGCTGAGAACCAAACTCTAAGGTAGACAGAATCACTGACGGTAAGACCTAGAAAAGAGCTCCCATGAAAAGAGGTGCCGGCATCCTTAAAATAGGTGGCCAACGCTATGAAAAGAACATGGAAACTGTTCTGCTCCCTCACCACACCGCAGTCATCATCTTGGTCGTCTACATCTGTAACCCATACACAGGGCCCTTGGTGCCTCCTGGCAGATGTGCAAACTGCACCCAAGCACCACTTCAAATAGATTACACTTCCCAGAAAGCATCACGTACAAATTTAAATTCGATCTCTTGTATTAAAGGGCAAAATGGTCTTGGGGTGAAAATTGCACAGGAGTTGGAAAATTAGGGTTTTAATGTCGGTTTTGTTGTTAATTTACCAGGTGGTCTTTAGCAAGCCAATAAACAACCTTCTGTCTTCAATTCCCTATCTACAAAATAATTATCCTAACAGTAAAACACTGAGAGGCAGGGGGTATAACTCAGTGGTAGGGAACTTGCCTAGTGAGGCCCTGGTTGGAGTCTCAGAAGTACAAACCAATTTTAAAGATCTAAAATTAAAAACCACAGCACTAAAACTGTATTCATGACAACTGTCAAAATTTTATCTACAAGGAGCAACGGCAGAGCAGGGCTCAGTAATAGTCTGTAATGTCAACATGTGAGCGGCTGAGGCAGGAGGATTACTTTGACTGTGATATATAATGAGACTGTCTCAAAAAGACAAAATAAATAAATAAATAAATAAATAAATAAATAAATAAATAAATAGTTCAAAGCATTTATTTACAAATTGTTTTTGTCTTTCAATGCAAGAAAACTGTACTTCAAGAGATTATATTTGTCTTAATTCTTAAGGACCTGAGTTTTTAAGACTCTGCCAGAATATATTTAAATAACCAGAAAGACAATTCATGGTACAAATGTCAAGACAGACTAAGAAGGGTGGATGATCAGACTGCTCAAGTCAGAACTTGAACAGCACAGAATTTGAATCGAACAGAGCTCCCAGGAGACACCAGTCTGAGGGTAATCTCTCGTTCCACCACTCCAGCAGGTGAGCATGACTTTGGGCCTTCACCTTTCCAACACATGAAAAACGGAGTTCAACACTGGCTTAGCTGACAGTCTACCACAAGGAACCAAGTCTACAATGTAGCCAACAAAATGTGCCACAGTGTGGACTAAATACTCAACCAGAAGGAACCACATTTAGCTTCAGAAATTAAAACAGGAGGAGAGGCTATAACCTCCCATCTGTAGATGATGAAATCAGGGCACTGAGTTAATGGCCATTCATCCAGGGAAACAACTGACCGGAAGTCACACAGCTGAGATCCTGAGTTCTCCGAAGTCCGGATAGGTTTCTGGGAACATAGGGTCCTACATCAATACTTAACCTGGAGAGCTGTGCCTCTCAGCCAAGCATAGATGCCATCTTATGGATGGGCCTAATAATATTTCTGACTCATGGAAGGAGTCCAGAAGCATCCAAGCACCCATGCAGGAGTCCAGTGTGAACAGAGGAGGGCAGGGTGGACCGCAAAGTGTTAGTGAAATGATTTCTACTCAGCCTTAAGCCAGGCCATGCACTGAGGAGACTGTGACAGGAATCATCTCCTCATGTCTTTCTAAATTTACCCAGGTACTTCTGATAACCGCTCTGAAGAGGAGGTGATACCTAAAATGCCTTTCATCATTCACACAAGAGCATCTGCAAAGCTGATAGACGTGGCTAGAACACGGTGCTGACTACAAGCACAGTTATGTAGTCAGGAGCTGGGTCTTGGGGGGTTCGTACTTATAATCTCAGCACCAGAGAGCCAAAGACAAATGGTCAGTTTGAGAGCATTCTGAGTTACAAGGCAAAATTCTTTTAAAAATAAAAACAGAAAAAGGTCATATTTCCATCAGGGATCGTACATCTAACTCTTCCTGCTTCCTAAGCCTTCTTCTGTTTCCGAAGTTCCTTTGACTTCCTGTGTGGTTGCCAACAGGAAGCACGTGCACAATACCATCCAGAACATTCCATCCCAGCAGGTAACCCTTCCTTTTATGAATTCGAATGAGCTACATATGAGCATGAGTGAGGCAGTTTCACGTGAACTGGTTGGGTAGACAACCCCCAGGGAGGGGAATTAAGGAGAAGAAGAGGAAAGAAAGAACCAGAAAAATAAAGAAAGTATGCATGCAGAAAATAGCCAAGTGCGCGTCACAAGTCAGGTACCTAGCTACCTACATCAGCAATCTGTACAACTCTGTGTCTTCCCCATTTCTTTAACATCCCAGTTACTCATCAGAACAAACTACACCAAAAAGTTAAAGCCACAGGACTGGAAGTGTAATGGATTCTCAAGCCCCAAAACAGAAATCAAAAACTGGCATTAAAAATCAGCAAGAGACTGAAGGGGCAGCACAGTGGTGTAGTGCTTGCCTAGCTGGCACCAGGCCCTAGATTTGATCCCCTATAGTCTCTCAAAAATAAGTAATTAAAATTTTAAATGAGAAGCTGGGGAAATGACCTAGTCAACAAAAATTTTGCTGAGCAAGTGTGAAACTTAGAACTCTGATCCCCAAAATCCACTCAAAAACCCAGATGGAGGCTGCCTGTAATGACAGCGCTCGGGAGCCAAGACAGGGATCCCAAGGAAAAGCCAGTCAGCCAGACAAGCCAATGGGCAAGCCCTGGGCTCACTGAGAGACCCTGGCTCAGTAAATACTGGTGGGGATTGGTAGTGGAAGAAGATACCCGATATCCACCCCCACCTTCCACATGCATGCTCATACATGCACCCGCACAAACATGTGCCAATACACATGCAAACATACATATGCCACACATACAAAAGCAGCTTAATGACCACAAAAGCCAATAAATATTCAATAAGGCATCAAAAATTTCACTATACAGAACAGTTGCTGAAATTAGGTTTTGTGTTTATAAAGTAAGTTGGAAATAAGTATTCAAAATAAATTGCCCAGGCAGCATTCTCACTAGCAACTTCTAGCTTGAAAGAATAAGAAAATAATTCTGAAATGTGACCCTAAAAAAGGAACAAAAGTATTTTATAAGCAGGGTGGGTCTGAATAAAATTTTAATACTTGTTATACAAATAATTCTTTGCAACAATTATAAATAAGGTTATTCCTGGAAGTGCACAGACATTGGCTGTGTGCTAAAACACACTGCTAGACCACCCAGTTTCAATGGCTGAACTAGCAACATGTACTATTCTCAAAAGATACTGTTTTTAAAAAAGAGATTTGCTGTTCTAAACAATGACATCAAAGGGCCTAGCACGTAGCTCAGTGGAAAGCATTTACCCAGCATTCATGAAGGGCTGTGCTCAATGGCAAGAGCTAGAGGTGGGTAGGCACTGGCACTAGGACATCCAGCAGTGATTGAGACCTGAACGCACTCCTGAACTGCCTCTGGGCTGCCCTGCTGCAAACCTTTCTGGTCTTATTTCCTCACCTCACTCTGCGGAGAGAAGACCACAGAGACAGTAACAATCGTTTATCTTGTTTATGCACACTGTCTCCATGCTTTTCATAAAATGTAAAATAAAACTCCCTTGGTGAAGCCACAGTCGGCACGTTTCCTGTTCCCTGGAAAGAAATAAGTTGTTCAATCGTAATTGCCCAGGCTAGCAAGAAGAAAAAAGGAAGAAATCTTGCAGAATCACTTTCTACTCAGGAAGGAAAAGGGAAACACACAGAAGCAGAGATTCTAGCCGAAAGGACACCTATCCCACAGAAGAATGAAAATGAGAAGACAGAAGGATGAAAGAAACCATCCAACGCCTCATTAGATAGATCTAAAGGTGATGGCCAGCTAATTAGCTTCCTAAATTGACACTGCAACAGACAGGCAGGCCATGGCTCTCAAGCAACTGCACTGAGCCATCAGCAGCCTCTGCTTAGCTACAGCAAGGCACTGATGACAGAACGCAGAACATGAGGTATCTAGGAGAAGACTCATTACCAAGATGAAAGAACAAATAGCACACCCTGGAGTGAGAGATAAAGGCAGGACCTGCACAAGCACACATCGGGAAGCACACAGAAGGCATGAACAACAGCCGGACAGCCTTAAGCTGCTGCACAAAGTGGACGTGAGTCAACCTCTAGATTATGAAAATACGAAACTATCCGAGAACTAAAGTTCCTACTATATGAGCAAACACTTAAGTGATATTACTGAAAAGCAGTGGGAAATGCATAAAGAAATGTCTCAAAACCATGTCAAAGCTGGGAGGCTGGCTCAGATGGCGAAGTGCTCCTGTGCAGTCATGAGGGCCTGAGGAAAAGTGAGGCATGATGGTGCACACTAGTCGCCTCAGCGTAAGAGGTGGATCCCTGGGGCCTGTGACAGACAGCTTGCCCTAGCCCTAATCCAAACTCTACCCCTAAAATTAATCCTAACCCTGGCTCAGATCCCTGTGAAAACCCTGTTGACCTCTGGCCTAAACACACACACACACACACACACACACACACACACACACACACACACACACACACTGACATGTCCTTATCTATAATTGTGCTATTTGTAAAGGAATGTTACATGGTGACCATCTAAGGAGATGTTACAGTTTCATCTGCACAAGCTTGATAAAATTTTAAAAATCACTTTACAGTGCAGCAATGTTATATAATTGAAGTTTCAAACTGGAATGGGATAACTTTTCACTACATTAACAACAGCAGATTTCCGTATCTCCCTGTTTTACAGTTCTAAATCATCTGTTTCCCAGCAAAATCTTTCTCCTATTCTTCACAGAATACTCATATCTAACTGGCCTGCTGTTGGCAAAATTATATGTAATACTTGTTGCATACACAAAGATGAGATTTTTTTTTTTAAAGCAAATGGCTTTTTCATTTATATTTGATACATCTATGAGTTTTGTTTTTTGTTTTTTTGTTTTTTTTTTTTTTTTCAGTCATTTGTGCACTTTGAAACACAAATGGCTTCAGGATTCCTTTAAACATCACAGCAGTGTGAGTCGCCCGTGATCCACATCCTCCCATCCCTGCAACTACTCAGTTGAACATATGGCTGCCCTGATTAAAGACTGTCACTGCAGCTGCTCAGGGACTTCTGAGACACGAGGAGAAGGGAGCAGTGTGCCATTCCTGGCTCATACTTGTGAGAAAAGGAGATGAGTTCGCTCCTGGTCCCCTGTCCCCTCCCTACTATCCACAGCAGGCAAGAGGTAAATGTCGTGTGCACCCTGGACTGTGGGTGCTCACTACTAGAAGAGACAGATGTGAACTTCTGTGCTCCTGCAATCCCCACGAAGTGGATTCCAGCTGTGCAGGGCTGATGCAAACAAATAAGCTGAGCCAGGGAGCTCTTTCATCTCCCCAAGGTGATACACAGTTGCCTTCAAGAAAATCAAGAAAAATTCTAAATGACCTTAAACTGCCAATCCCTTGATGATAGTTTAAAAAATTAAGTGTCCAGACAATATTAATGTGTCTGTACAAACTCATAAAAAACAAGGTATACTTCAAACACTGACTGAGAACCTTTCAAATGTTAGTAAAGTCAGCATACTTCTAACCAGGTAAGAGATTCCAAAGACCACAAACATATTTAATATACATAGAGGAAAATGTATCTTCAAGTAGTCACTAACAGAGAATTAGAATTGTGTTAATGGAAATTCCCGGGAAAAAAGACCACACGCTAAAACTGTCAAGCTTAATGGAACTTCAGAAAATTGGGGGGAGTTAGAATGTTGCAAGTTGCCAAATTATCTTGGGCTACTTTACCCCCTTAAATAGACAGATGATGCCCATCTTTATATTTGACCTAACATCCTTGTTGCATTCTCCACCAACCCAAGGTTAAGAATGCCATCACAAGGTACCTGAGGCCAAAGCACGGACCTTCTGCTCTTCTGTAACCTGTCTGCTGGAGGTTTCCACCAATGCATTGGAAAGCTGTCATGATTTATGACTTCCTTTGTTCTGGTACTATAAAAACTTCACAAAACTGTTGCTACATGGCAACGTGGAATCTGCGGTGCAGGAGGCACAGAGGTCCTAGTGCTTACCGATAACCACTGCTGGAACCAGGAACGTTAGGGAACAAAGGTGTTCCTTCAAGGGAAAGAATGTAACACCTGGTTTCTGTCCAGAAGGCTGGAGCAGACATGCATTCTAGCCCGGTGACATGGGACCCTTCCCCAGACCCTTTCCTAGTCATCTACACAAGATATCAGTATGGAAAGTGTCTGGTGCCCATTATGAAGTAGAGTTTCAATGTAGGCATATTCAATCTTTATGAAGCATACTTTATTCCTCAAGAAGTTTATGTATGCTTTATTGTACACACGGAATTGAGTTAATTATCACCAGGAATGTTTTCACCAAATTGTGCTATGCTTAAATATGCCTAAAATTATCTATTCAGGATTAAAATTCCAAAGTTTGTATCAATACAGGCTAGTTAGTCCAGCTGAATGAATTTCCTTCTTCCCTCTTGAGGATCCTTACTCAGCCGGCCATGGTTGCAGAGAGACCAACGTTAGGGTATCCTAAATCTGTGTTCTCCAAACATGGTCATTCATATTTGGCTCCAGAATAAACTCTCTTATTCCCTTTGAGAAGAAAGCTGATGTTTGTTCTTACTTAATATGGACAACAGGGAGGTAACAGAAAATGTAGTTTTCTGCTCCATAATGCAGTGTTTTAGTTGGATTTTCATAATAGGCATGCATCAATTTAACAGCATACAAAAGAGACAAAGACGAACTGTATTGGTTACCTATACCCCTATAGAGAGAGGGAGGGAGGGAGGGAGGGAAGGAGAGAGGAAGGGAAGATGAGGAAGAAGTGAACAAAATTTCCATTGACAATTAAACCAAAGACTTATAATGTAAGTTTGTATATTTTCAAATTCTACTATATATATGCAACTACAGCATACTATAAATCTTGAATCTGTGTCTGTAGCTTCCTTGCCTTTAACAGATACCACAGCTCCTCTAAGACAGGAAGAGGGAGAGAAGAAACAAGGGAGGAAGAAATTAAAAGTTCTCGAATGGGGCATAGTGGCATAAGTTTTCAATCCCAGTACCTAAGAGGCAGATGGAGGTGGATCTCTGTGAGTTCAATGCCAGCCTGTCTTACAAAGTGGGTTTCAGAAAAACAAGGGCTACATAGTGACACCCTATCTTCAAAAAAAAAAAAAAAAAATCGTAAAAATAAATACCCTGTATGTGGTTAAGGCACAGTAAGACACGACAGTGCTTTCGATTTGGGTGGCCGATCAATTCATCATTGAGCCCTAACCTTCTCACCATATGAGGATATGGTTGGGTGATCATGGTCAGACTCGTGGCTCAATAAAATACTTACCTCCCAGTAATTATTCCACAAAAGAGCACAAAAATACCAGCATGAATGATAACACAGTGAACACACCTTCGTATGAGACACACTCAACAGGATCAACTGTCAGGCCCAGTACTATGAGGACACAACTAGGCAGTCATTAGTTCCACACGCTTTACTGTGTTTTGGCAATGATGAGGGTCAGCTGCCAAGATGGGTCAGCCATTAGTGGCACGCGCACAAGGGCCTGACAACCTGTGTTCCATTTCCAGATGCCACAAGATGGCAAGAGAACTGACTACCAAGATTTGTCCCTCTGACCTCCACATGTGCACTCTAGCATGACCTTGCCTGCACAAATAAATACATACACATTTTTAAAAGAAGGCTATCATAAAGCAAGCCTTGTTTGAAATCAGCAGCAGGCAGTTGTTTTAAGATTCTCAGCTGATCCCCTAAATTAACTTACTACTGTAAAAGCAATCCCCACGTCCTGATGGTAAGGGAAAAGCCAAATAACTGTCTTCAGACCATAAACTATACATTCCCAGAAAAACACTGATCTTTATTTCTATGGGATACTAAGCAGCTGAGCCCAACTCAACAGCTTTACAAAAGCACAAGGATATGCAAAAGAAAGCCAAGAAGAAAGACTATATCCTTCTTCCTGGGGACTAGAACCTAGAACCTAGGAAAACACAAGAGAGACAGTCATGTAACTAAGATTGGCAGCCCAAGTATGGAAGGGGCCATTACAGCAAGAGTGCTGCCAGGCATCCTCCTGAGAGTAAACACGGCGGAACTCTGGAGGACACTATGAATTGAGTCATACACGACACTGAGTTTCTGATGAAATTAACCAATGCAGACAGAACCTACACACACACACACACACACACACACACACACACACAGAGTATGCACACGTAAGTAGGAAGGAGGGGTGCACTCATAGACTCTTAAGATGTTTCTAAACAAAGTTAAAACATTCATTCAAGGCCTGGAGAGTTGGATCAGTAGTTAAGAGCACTGAGTGCTCTTCCAGAGGTCCTGAGTTCAATTCCCAGCAACCACATGGTGGCTCACAATCATCTATAATGTGATCTGAAGTCTCTTCTGGCCTGCACAGGCAGAGCACTGTATACACAATCAATCAATGACTCTTTTTTTAAAAATTCATTCAAAAAGCTAAAAACCTTAATTTTTCCTTTCTAGAGAAGTAAACAAAAATACTACTCAGATTCTCAAGACAGTCCAGTGCAGTGCTCCCATGAACTCTGACCAACAAAATCTAGCATATGGCTAGCCACTACTCCACAGGCCTTGAGATTCTCAATTATCTGAATACAAATTAATGCCCTTACTGTATTTTCTACTATATACAAAGGTCAGATGTGTGTGTATACACATGTATGCATGTTATGTATATGTTTTGCCTATATATAATATTAAATACTGGGTTCATAGTAGCTTTCCCACACCATAAGCTCTAATATCAGTGAATAGGAAAGCCCAATACTTGCCTTTTGAGCCATCACTCCCCATCCCCTCGGCTACCTGGAGACACTGTGAGCCATGGCGATGACTGTCCTGAGTGACAGGGGGATATGCCACACATTCCAAGCTTACCCCATATAACTTCTGAACACACCTGAGAACAAGGGGTAACTTCCACCAAGAAGCTCAGCTGTAGTCAAGCACCCCCACCGCAGTGTCGGGACAGGCAAGAAGTTAATGATGGGAGTCACGACTGACTGCTGTCAGGGGAGGCCTCCTACAAGGGAGGGTACTTAAGAGGATGCTAAGCAGACGATCAAAATGTCAGCCCATCAGCATGCGTGCACATGGGGTGTGCATGAGGATAATGGATGGTTCAGCAACAGACCTTGGAAAATTAAAACACAGAAGCAAACTTTATGTCCTTCAGCAAACTGTTATCTCAATGACCCACTCATACTCCAAAAAAAAAAAAAAAAAAAAAGCATGTAAGTTAAGCTGAGCACGGTAACTTGGAAGGCAGAGGCAGCAACATGAATTCAAGGCCAGTTGTGGCGATAGTTAAGACAAGATTCCAAAAACTAAAATAAAATAAAATAAAATGAAATAAATTTCAGAAAAAGAAAAAAGATGGCCATGTGGATTTCTGGGAAGGGACCCTAGCTGACATTTAAAATTCACTATATGCGCCCACACACATATCTTTCTCTCATATACATACAAGCAAGCACATCTCTCTCATTCACAAACATATACTCTCCCAAACACCCACACACCCAATATTTTATTCACTTGTGTTTCTCATATACATGCCCCCCTCTTAGATACACACACACACATCCATCTTCTCCTCCTCTCATGCAGATCAAAAACTTGTATTCAACTCCTCTAAAATTGAACTTTATAAAAACCGTTTGTTTTTTTTTTTTTTTTAAAGAATTTCCTAGTTGAACAAAGCCCATCACAAAAGCCAGTATCTGAGAAAAAAAACTCCCAAGGGATTTACCAGAACATTTGAACTTGATATCATGCCTGTACCCCCTGCATTGAGAAGGATGAGACAGGATTCCAAAGTTTCGGCAAGTTAAGCTATACAGAAAATGGGGGGTGGGGGTGGGAGTGTGGAGGGCAGGAGGTCCTTGTATTCCCCAGACAATCACTAGAGAAACCAGGAATGTTAAACACAGGAGGGATGTCTCCTCAATGGGGGAGATAAGATACCTGCATTCCACCTAGAGAGCTGAGAATGGATGTTGTTAGTGACCTGGTGACATTTACTATCTGCAGAGGCACACCTCACCCAAACCCCATAAATGATTATCCTAGACCTTGATCCTTAGCTCCCAATCAATAGAATCCATCCTCATATGTACTTTACGGCCTGCTGACCTCTGTGCTAGCTCAGTGAGAGACCACTAAATTCTATGCCTTTTAGCTATAGGAGCTAACTTCCTAGTCATATGTCCATTGCAAATGAATTTCTATGTAGTCAAACATTAAGCCTCGTTGTGCACCTGGAATGGGAAAAATTGTTGCCTGAAAACTTTTTTTCCAGATTCTATTGTGTTGAAATATGTCACCAATAAACCACCTGGCACCAGACTCTCTGGAAGTTTGATAAAGTTTGAATAAGTCCAACTGAACCAAGTTTTTATTCTCACCTCTGTGGTGTTGTTGTTTTATTTTTACCTGCCTACAGTGACACCTGCAGGGACACACACACACACACAACAAGGGGGGGGGGTGATATGATCCAATAAATGGTACTTAAAAAAAAAAAAAAAAAAAAAGCCATGCAAAGGCCAGAAGCCTCAGCTACTAGAGAGGCTGGAGCAGGCGGATTCAAGTTCAAGTTCCAGTCAGTCTTTTCCTAAAGTAAACAGAGGACTGGGTGTAGCTCAGCAGTAGAGATGCCCAGTATGTGTAAGCCCTTGGTTGGGCTTAATCACCAGAACAAAAAAGAAGGGATGGGACAGAGTGGGATGGGATGGGTTGGGATGGGATGGGATGGGATGGGTTGGGATGGGATGGGATGGGATGGGATGGGACGGGACGGGACGGGACGGGACGGGACAGGAACAGAGAACAGAGAACAGAGAACAAGAGATTCACATAAGCAAAGGGGAAACCACAACTGTAGCCCAAGTTCAGAGCTATGCAAGCTGCAGACTAAAATCTTCCCGTTTGTGTTTAATAGCGTCTGAAATCACATAGACATTAACCATGGAAAGAAAAAGCAATAAAGTTTATACCTTGTTTCCCACAGTAAAGCCCATTTTAATGAAACTTGCGCAATGACTAATTCTTTAAAGAATGAGGTGTGCCTACAATGGCAGCAAACAGGGTGCAGGGTCCCCACTAGCCCTCAGAGAGCACATCCAGCCCTCACTCCACACTGGCCAGCCACTGAGCCAGGGCTCTGCTGCACAGTAAGCGGCTCCACTGAAACACAAGTGTAAGGGAGGCCTAGGTAACTCGGAACCGATGGATTGAGGTGATCAGTTAAGTGCTCTAAGCATGCTCTGTCTTCTAAGTTAACTATGTCATCTGAAAGTCACATCCCACTTTCTGCAGAAGTCCCTCCCTGTAGCACACAGTGCAACCAAAGGTGGCAAGTACACCCAAACTTCAACATGCTCTATACAATACTTGACAAATCTCAGGTTATTCACAGCAACCCTACACAGCTGGAAAACTTAGATATAAAACAATGTAGTTCAGATTTGTGACAAGTGACCACTTATAACAATATTAGGCTGAACAAGGAGACACATACACAGAGTTCTAAGCACATGCTATATATAGAAGGATCATTGTATACACTGCGCACACTGGAAACTTCCGTTTCCAATGTAGCACTCTCCATCCCTCACGATCCGGCAATGCACATCACTAAAACACTGCCTGCTCACAAATTCCCCTAAGGCTCAGGGACTCTAACTGGAAAACTGTTATTTCTTTAGTTATATTACAAGGAAAAAAGTCCCCAATCTACAGCCACTGCCGCCGCCCCCCCCCACCCCTGCAAAGGAAAAAAAAAATGAATAAAGCAGAGTATTTATAACCATCTAATGAATATAAAAAGTAGCAAATTTTATTACACAGTTTACTGACATCCGTACTCATTCACTGGGTTATTTTTGCCTCCTTCCCCCGTACCCCCAGCCCCAAAACATGGTTTCTCTGTATAGCCCTGGCTGTCCTGGACTCACTTTGTAAACCAAGCTTGCCTCCTACTCAGAGATCCACCTGCCTCTGCCTCCTGGAGTGCTGAGGATTACAAGCACCATCTTGCCAAGATTATCAGGAACTACAGAGCTGAATTTAAACAAGGTGGTGGCTAACTTGTGCTGCTTTAGAGTGATCTTTGTAATCAGACAAACCTGGGAAACAGTGGATTATCTCATGGACTCTTCTCAAAAATCCCAGCAGCAGGAACCGTGACCAGATCCACTTGACAGCTGTAGAGATGGAGGCGTGGAGTGGTCCTTCAGACACTCAAAGCAAGACAAACCCAGAAGCCCGGGCACACCTACAGGTTTCTGACTAATACCTAACACACAAAGAAAGGTGCTAACACTCTTATTTTAAGGAGCAAAACTTTAAAAACAAGATTCTTTTCAAGTTTGTTGTCCAAAAAGGCCACCTCATTAAAAAAAAAAAAAAAAAGGCCTGTTCCGTGGTTTTCAAATGAATAAAAATGAATGAAATCTTCAGCTGTTTTTATGCCATCCAACTGAAGTCACTTTTGCACAAAGTGAAGACAGGGTATACCAATGTAGAAAATTTATAGACTAAATATGTATTCTTACAGATCCAAGAATCACGTGTATTTTAATTGCTCTATTATTGTTTTGCATTTCATGGAAATTATGTTAAAACTGGCTTCTTCCCTAGAAAAAGGTACTTGAAAAGTCAGTAGGGCCAGCCAGGCGTGATAATGTACTGCTTTAATCCTAGCACTCTGGAACTGCTGCAAGCAGATCTCTGTTGAGTTTGAGGCCAGCCTGGGCTATTACACAGAGAAACCCTATTTCAAAATAAACAAACAAACAAAAAAGACAGGCCAGCAAGTTGGCTCAACGTGCCCTTAAGCCTGACCACCATACTTCAATCCCCAGAACCACCTGGTGGAAAGAAATAGACTTCTGCATATTATACACCAGGCATATGTACACGTGTCCCATCGTACCATGTAAACAACCTTGTGACTCTTTTTAAAAGTTAAAATGTAATTCATCTCAATATCTCCATGTATTATCAAATTCCAGCAATACAGTTTAACAAAAAATAATGGCCACAAATATTTATTGGCAGCTCACAAATATCCACTCACCAATTCTCCTAGATGTCTAGGAAGAATGAAGGAACGAACATCAGCTCCATTTACAGTCAATGGAACAAACCCAAAGGAGTCAGACACTCATCCAAGGCCACACGGACACTAACTGTGCAAACAATATTCATACCTAGAAGGAGAATACTGTGTCTTCACTGTGGCAACAACGTCATTCCAAGTATACTGCCACCCTCATGTTATCCCAAAACCCAGCGGCTTTAGCTAACTGGGACCATTTCATTATCCTTCACCACTTTCAAAGTCTCTGTTAAGGAAGCCTGGAGATCACTTCTCAGCTTGTTGCTAAGATCAAGTGTAAAGGAAGCCTGGAGATTCACCCCCAGGAAGACTGAAGGTGACTTGGGCCAGAAGCACAAGGATTTTAGCTGTGGCTGGCCATGGGGACAGATAGGTGTGGCCTTTCCAGGTGTGTGTGTTCGAGTTTCCTCACAGCATGCTGGACAGACTGCAGAGTCAAGTGTCCCAAGAGAATGAACTGAAAGTCTTACCATCTTGCTGTGGGTTCTTAGAGCCTCACTTCCCCTCAACTCAAGGAGAAGGAACCAGACACCCTCGCCCACCTCCCCATGGAGACAAGATTCCCCCCCACACACACCCTGTAACAGTGCATGAGGAAGGAGAGGGACCACTGTCAACACAGTTCTGTCAGGATTCCTAAAAAGCATTGGGTAATGTTGCCCCTACCAGATGGTGATAAAAAAGAACTTCACAGAGCCTGTGTGACTCATGGTCATATAAGACACTAAATAATGATATTTAGGTGAAAACGCCAAATCCTCCAAGAATTCCTTCATGCAGTATTAGAAACACGCTACTCAAACTGTACTATTCACAGTTAAGAGCACTAGTGGTTCTAGAGGACCCAGGTTCACTTCCCAGAACCTACATGGTAGCTAACAACTATCTATCCTACTGTCTGTTTCTGGGGGATCTACTATCGTCTCTCCTAAGCTCTTCAGGCACTACATACACATGGTGCATAGACATGCATGCAGGCAAAGAAGCCGTACACATAAGACACAAGCACATTTCAAAATCATTAAAATGACAAAAAAAATAAGCCATCCCACCCAAATGCCAACAAAGAAAACTGTGTATCAATTACTAAATTGAAAGGTAACTGATGACAGCCTTTCTATAAAGTAACACCATGTTATGAGTCATTTTGAATGTTGTGGCTTACGCTGTCATTTTTAATGTAGACAAACGGAAGAGAGAAAATAACCAAAAGAATTCCATAAGAAGAGCAAAACTACCTCGGGTCACACCATCAAGGCACTCCAGAGGAACACAATGGAGCCGGTGGCCATGAACTGTGTCTAGCTCTGTCTGAAGAGGAAGGCACCTCAGCACCCTTCACACTCTTCTGAGAGCCTGTCCCAGCTCTGAGCAGGTCTTCTGCATGGGGAATTTCACAACCATCTTTATTGCAGGCCAAGGCCACTTGCATCATTCACATTAATTACCTTATGGAAACCTGCAATGTGCATGTTTACTGTTGTCATGGAACCTTCATAGGAGGTCAAAGCACGCACACCCATCATTATGACACTCCTAAACAGAACTGAATAGTATCGGGGAATGGAGGTGCTACATCATATGATTTATTGAAACGTAAAAGCTCACCCCTCTGTAGATATCTTGGTGTTCATGGGAGGATAAAGCAACGGGACAATAAAGGCATCAGTCTTTTATCTCTCTTTGTGTTGACCGGACAGGAGGCACGCGTGACTGCACCTCTAGCAGGCATTGACTGACCCCACATGGGCAGGATCAGCACTCCTCAGGACTTGCAGAAAGTCCAAGAAGAGTGTTTCCTTGGAAAGCTCAGCGCCTCCCTCCAGGCCTCTCTTTCTACCCAATGCCACAGCCATGGGCACAAACAAAACAATAAATGAAGGAGTTTATGTGACATCTTGGAATTTCAGAAATTAAACTGTCACCTCAGAGTGAGAGGCTACAAGTGTCATGAATATTTTTAATTCATTCCAGAAGGCAAAGCACGGGACACGCTACCTTCATCTTCACACAGTAACCAGGCCTTACTCTTTTCCAAACCCCTGCACCGCACCACTTGTAATATGTCTTGTGATCAATTCTGGAGCTTTCTCCATATCAGGGAAAAACTGAACTTAAATTCACAATGGAGTGAGGTGACAGGCACAAAGCTAACAATTAATTTCTTATATTCAATTGGAAGGTAAAGTCTTATTCAAATTCGCGTCAATGACCCGCCACATTAATATGGAGACATAATGCTGATCTAGACTATTCAGACACTTATTTTTGTCCTCTGAAGAGTCCTTCAGTTAGCAAACTATAATAACTATTAAGTCCAAAATATTTTCATCTCTCTGGAAACCCACTAATGGTTCAGTCCTCCTTGGCTGCTAGAAGCACGTAAGCAGCCTGCCTGTTCTATGACAACACTCACTTGGCACTCTTCCAGCTCAGAAAGGAGACAGCACTGACCCACCACCACCTTCCACTGCTTCTCTGGAACAGCCAATCACAGCAGACACTGACAACCACCACGTCACACAGCTGGAGCCACAGACTCACTCACAAGCGACAGGAGTTTTCTCCTAAAGGCAGTGGTCAAAGGCAAATGATGCACAAGCACACAAATTCAGACACCAGGGGTAACAGACAAGAGCAGGCAAAGAAACTGAGGACCCAGACCAAATAGAAACCACAGGGATATCAAATAGTAAGGGTTGTTATCATCTCTACAACGGAGATCACAACATCAAAAGCACAGCCAGGTCCAGCACTGGGAGGAAGGTGATCAGGAAAGCAAAACATGGTTGTATGTGTTTTGAAAGCAAACAAAGGAACCTTGGCATCATCTAAACCATGAGCTCAGCAATTCCACAGCTGGGGAACTTGTCTGACGGAAAGAAAAGAAAAGAAAAAAAAAAAAAAAAGTACTTACCATGTGGGCAGATATTAAGATGCTTATCTCCAAGTTCTTTTTTAAAACATGAAAAACTAAAGGCAGCCAAGCTACTACTCAGTAGTGCTTACAGAGAGAGGCTATCCAGCCCTGTGATGGAATGCTCTTAAAGAGGGTAGTATAAAATAATGTGGGTTTCTTTTTTTTTTTTTTAAACATAGCAGCATGGTCATGATTTAATAGGAAATGAAACTGAAAAGAAGATGTGTGTATTTCACCACTGATTTTTGTCTTACACACACATACATAGTGCATCTGGAATAACATATTCCTGAAAGATAACACTCATCAAATCTAGTGGAATTATAGGTGGGTTTTTCTGAGGGGAAAGGGTGCTTTCTTTCTCATAGTTTAGCGATAGCTGTGTACTACTACAAATATGAATTGAAATTTTGAGGTATTTCAACATCCTGCTACAGGGATTGCTATTTATAGGCAAAATGTTTCCAAGGAAAATAGACATTTGCTCCCTAATATCAATTTAAAGCACAAAACCAACCATTTCACTTAGGATCTAGTCATAATTAGTTTGCTCCTTAAAATGTTTAAGAATAATGCCTTGGACAAGACATAAGCCAGAGCTTGGTATACCAGTGGGCGGAGTGGCTTTCTCTATAGCATTCTCTCAGCTTGTCTATTTCTGCCAAGAGTTGATCCAGAATCCAACCTCAGCTATGCTCTTACACCAAATATTTCTTCTTCTCAAACAGAAGTCCACTGACAACTATAAAGAATGAAGGGAAGAAAGGTGGGGAAGGGAGGGTGAGTCTCAGGGAAGTTCTCTTTCTAAAAATCTAGAGAAAAGAAGTAACAAAATGTCATGGCAACAAAATTTCATTGTGAAAACACACTAAGTTGGCATTTACTTGTAAAAGTTAATATATATGTGAATATTATATATGTACAGATGTGTACATGTGCAAAATTTACATGTGCACATATTTACATAAATACAATTTAAATTGTTGATAAGCATCAGTTTACAGCTCCTTCGTTTCCATGATTCATTTCACAGTTCTTTTTTTTTTTTTTTTTTTTTTTTTTTTTGAGACAGGGTTTCTCTGTGTAGCCTTGGCCATCCTGGACTCACTTTGTAGACCAGGCTGGCCTCGAACTCACAGCGATTCCGCCTGCCTCTGCCTCCTGAGTGCTGGGATTAAAGGCATGTGCCACCACGCCCGGCTCATTTCACAGTTCTTAGTGCTTTGAAACACTATATAAAATCTTTCCAAATATACACACATGAAACTATGAATGAAAATAACAGCAACTAAACAAAAAGTATGAATTCTACATGTGGATCTCCATCTGAAATGGAAAATGCCCACAGCACAAATCCTCAGTCATGACAGGAAATCCAGAGTCACTCGGGCACACATAAGCTTGTAATTCTCAATGCACCTACAGGACCATTCAACTGAAGAAACCAGGCTTGGAAAGATATGGTAGCACACACCTTTAGTTCCAGCATAGGGAGGCATAGTAAGTAGATGAGTTCGAAACCAGTCTGTTTTATATAGCAAGTTCCAAGCCTGCCAGGGCTGCATAGTGAGATCCTGTCTATAGATAGATAGATAGATAGATAGATAGATAGATAGATACATACATACATACATACATACATACATACACACACACACACATACATACATACATACATACATACATACATACATAGAGATAGATATAGAGAGATAGAGAGAGATGGATGGACGGACGGACGGACAGACCAGGTGTGGTGTGACGCATAAGAAGGCAGGAAAGGTATGTCAATCTTAGGAAACCCTGAGGTCACCTCAGAGGTGCTGACAGAAAGGAGAAATGTCTCCATGCCATATTGCCACCATTTTGATAGGACTCAGTTACCAACCCTAACAGCACAATAATAGAGGGACAAAGTCAAGACAGGTACAAGAAGAGAGAACGATAATAAACCATCCTTTTCTTCATGCTTGAAAATGGGTTCACAGTAAAGCCCTTGGCATCAAGTCCCCACGCATGTATGACAAGATCCCCAAAGAGATTTTTGATAGCTCTAAAATATTTTACCTAATTCACTTATATTATGGACTAGAATTGCAAGAGGATTATAGTTAAAATTATATATAGGAATGAAAATTAAAACAAACCCTTTCTGAAACACAAATTTCCCAGATGCTACAGAAGTCTTGATTAAGTTCAAAGTGAACCTGCTCCAATGGCCTTAAATCCATGGAAATCCAGACCTTGCTCACCGAGAAACGGTTTCACGTCTTAATCATTTGCATGCTTAGATCAAAGAGAATAATTAAAAGTTCTAAAAGAATTTCAGATTTGCCTTCACGTTATCATGTATCCAGTGAAACCAATTACCTAAACTAAAAGCATACAGCACTTTCTATCCTCTTGGCACACTCTGCTTCTTGGCAGTTTCTAGGACAAGTGATGGGTACCACATACCCAGGCTTTGGACCTTGGAAGTTAACTCAGGGACACATGCACCATCTCATCTTTCCTTGTACCAGGCCTCCCTGAAGTCAATCATTTTCTTTTTCAAATGTCATCACTTAGGACAGAAAAAAATGTAAACACACCATCAAAGACCAACCACCTTCAAAATAAGCTCTCATTCCATGGGATTCAGGTGGGAATCCAGCAGACATAAAGCGCATCGCTGTAATTTGAGGAAGGTAACAACGGTGTGGATGAAAACTGAATGAGTCCTGTGTTACTTGTCTAATCTGAAACAGGGCCTGGGATATAGAGGGCGTTCAGCATTCAGTAAGTGCCCACGTACTGATAATACCCTAACACAGAGTTATTTTGCCAATATCTGCCTGTCCCGTGGCAGTCATGTAAACACAACTGTTGAACTTGGTCTGGTACTCCTTGTTCTACTTTGTTTTTGCCTTGCTAGGTATGGGACCTAACAAGCACTAACTCCATCGATCCCCCCATCTGGACTTCCAGCCCCTTGACGTGATCGAGGAGCCCAAGATAGGAGTAGAGTTGGGGTTTCTAAGGACTGGAGGAGCATCTCAGCTGGAGGATCGCTTAGCATATACGATGTTCTGTTTGACCCACAGAATTAAAAGAAGTTCCTACAAAGCTGGGGGTGGTGGGGGTGGGGGTGGTACACGCCTTTAATCCAAGCAGAGGCAGAGGAAGAGGCAAGCAGATCACCTAATTGGAGGCCAATCTGGTCTACAGAGTGAGTTCCAGGACAGGCAAGGCTACAGAGAGAAACCCTGTCAGGGAAAGAGAAAAGGGGTGTGTGGTGGGGTGGGGGGTGGGGGGTAGGAAACTCACAGTGTAGGGGCTGACAACATGGCTCAAAGGGTAAAGGCGCTTACCACGAAATCTGAAAGTCTACTTTCCATCCCCAGGACCCACATGATAAACACAGAGAACAAACCTCCCCGAGTTGTCCTCTGATGTCCACACATCCCCACACACAAATACATGTGATTGTAAAGAAAACTAACAATGGCGGACTGAATTCTGCAGCCATTTCTTGCTCCTGAGATGGTGACAATGGATATGCGGCCGGCCCCTGTGCTGCGTGCCATCCCCCTTCCTGAGCCACAGATGTGGGCTTCTGACCACAGTGCCCATCTCTTTCAAACACACCATGAAGATGATTCAAACCTCAGTCTGACATGATCGCTGAGAATGTGGGCAGCCAGGGCCTGGGAAGAAGATCGAGAAAGTACAAAGATCACATGAAGCAAGGAATGACAGATACAGAAAAGCCTACCAGACGGTGTTGCTTCAGAGACTTGAGGTGCACTGGCATCCCTCAGATGCCCTGTGCCCTTAAGTTACACCCTTTCTCTTTTACATTTGCTCAAGAGCATTG
Organism: Acomys russatus; assembly: GCF_903995435.1. Lineage (NCBI taxonomy): Eukaryota > Metazoa > Chordata > Mammalia > Rodentia > Muridae > Acomys > Acomys russatus. Next base: position 22,533,147 of record NC_067149.1, read on the forward strand.
CAGTGCTGACAGCTCAGAGTCATACATGAAAGCATTTCCTCCCTACCGAAGCAATCATCATCAGACAAGACTGAGAAAGCTGAGGCCACAGAAAGGAAAGTGCATACAAACCAGGGTGGCCCGTGAAGAGGAGGAACCACCAGAACAGAGACAAGGAAGCTCTGAGAAAGCCTATGAATTATGTTTCTGTTCACCCTCGGCAAACGATAAGAGGAGCTCGGTGTCTGAGCTGCCTGGTGACAGTGGAGCTGTTTTTACAATGTTTCAGATCGCGTGAATCCCACAGTCTTTTCCTTTTCTTGCACAGTCTTGCTTGAGACTCTGGCAAAACGCTGCACTTGGGAAGCAACTGAAAGTTGGCTAATGTGAAGTTATGTGCTTCTCAATTAAAAACACTCTCTCGCTAGCTGGTTGCTAGCACTGTGGAAAATAATGAGTTGCGAGGAGGGCTTCCCTCCTATTGAAAACGGTTCTGTTAAGCTTCAGCATGGTGAAAATCACTTAGCTACCTACACAAACCACAGCTCTGATCCCAGGTCCGGGCAATCAGGCACATTTCTGCACAGACTAATTCTTCTGTTTTCATTCCTTAAGGGCCCTCCATGAATGTGCATTTATATATCCAAGAATGCCCAAAACTCAAAATGCCTGTAATTACCATGCTTCCTAGCAGCACAGGCTTATTCTGTTTCAGGATACGCTTGCCAGGCTTGCAGTTCACTATTATCAACAGAAAAAAATTAAAACTTTCACCACACAAAAACAACCACCGAGACCATCCTACTCTAAAGAACAGCATGCTTTGTACTCCTCCCCCCCCCCCCAGGGCTGTTTATTGAATGCTGAAGAATGCAAAATGGCATGCGTGTGCACAAACACACACAGGGTCTTTGTGAGCACTCCTTAAAGGGGACTGACCGTAATCTCTAACAGAGGAATGGTGGGGAATAAATAACTGAATTTGCATCTGCTTGCTGAGTAATGCTCTTACAGGTATTTTATTGCTGTACAAACAAAAGGGGGTGAGACAAGTAAAGCCAAGGAGAACTTCAGTCATCTCTGCATCCTGTCCTGCCTTAACTGGTAGGTAGTGGCTGAGGCGGACCGGGAGAGAAACACAGCTTGCCATCACTCAAAGTGACAACCCACTCTCAAATGGAATAAAAGTAAATGAAACCAAGATGGCCCCTTAACAAGAAAATTTCTAGACAATACAAGAAGACAGCGGGCCAACAAACACTTATTAGGAAAGGCAGGGATTATCCTCGCTCCTGAATATGCGAAAGAAAACCTCAACACTCTCTGGTCCTGAAGGAAGCACTGACGTCCTCTCAAGAGTATCAAGCACAAGGGCGGGGTTTTAGCAGTGATAAACTGGGTCGCTAGGGCTTTCTCACCATACTTGCCTGTAGCTCCACCGGCCCCCCTCCACCCTTAATTTCAACTTGGCACTTACAGGCAGGGCTCCTGTGGCAGCTCTTGAAAAGGGGCGGGGCGACCTTGGTCTTGCTCTCAGCTGCTGGTAGGACCTGAGTGTGCTCTACCATCAGTGCACAGCCCGAGGGCAGGGCAGAACACCAGGCCTTCTCTCAAGCTTGAAAACAAAACCAACCCAGCAACATCAACCCCCCACAACACTAACCTTCAGCAGCAGGAGAGAGAAATGATAACGCACTAAAGAGCAGTTAGCAAAATCACAGAGGTTAAGGACCAAATGCAGGGGAAATGGAAGGAATTGTGGGTGTCGCTAACTGGCTGGAATGAAGCTGCAAAAATTACCTGGGTAAAAAGAGCCCATGGAAGACGCTCGCATTGGTGATGCGGAGGAGCGGGAGGCACACAGTTTAACTGGAGCTTTCCTGTACTGTAGGAATGGAGAGGAAAACTTGGGCAACAGGATTGGGTGTGTATTCTGCTCTGCCACTTCACAGTTGAGAGTGACCTTGAGCAACTTGCTTCTAAGGTTCAGTTTCCTCATCTACATGATAGGAATAATAGGTCTGTACATCTCATAGGGTAGCGTGAGAACTAAAAGCTTAGCACACAAAAGTCCCCACAGTAAACTATCAACATCTACCCCTCCCCCTTCTTCCCTCCCTCCCCCTCATCCATTTCCTTAAAGGAAGTGACTGGAAGGGAACTCTTTCCTTTTTATTGTATCCTCACCAACGGTTTTTTTTTTTTTTTAAGTTCTTACAGTGCTCTTTATAAAATAGCCCAATTTTCAGTTTGTTTAAAATTAGGTACAAAAAAAAATAAATAAATAAAGCCTCACTCCTGAAAACCGCGTGAATCTAGGAATTCGGAAAGAAGAACCAGTTACCCTGTGAGGACGCTGTGGAGCTGGCGTGATAACCTTCTGACTCAGTTTTTAATTTCCTATCTCAGGCTTTCAGAAGCACAGCCTCACACCAGCAGCTGAGCCTTCCATGAGATAAGCATCCAGGAGAGCCAGGGAATGCCCAAGGGGCCTGCTCTCTAAGATTTGCCCAGCCTGATTTCTTATATAACCCAGAGTCACCTGCCCAGGGGTGGTACCATCCATGGTGAGCTGGGCCATCACAAATCAATCATGAATCAAGAAAACGCCACTTGCTTACAGGCCAACTGAATGCTCCCTTCTCCTAGATGACTCCAGTTTCTGTCAAGCTGACAAAAACAAAACAAAACACAATTGTACTTACTTTCCAGGATCAAGTGGGGCAACTAGAAGATGGTTTTTTTTTTTTTTTTTTTTTTTTTTGGGTCCGTCATTACCAAATGTTTATTGTGTACAAGATTGGATTTGGTGTCTGCTGACTCACTACTGCACACAATCCCCACAGAACAAGTAGTATATCCCACTTCAAGAATGAGCACCAAGTGTGAAAACGATAGCCCTGCCCAGAGGGCCACACAATGTCCATTTGGTCAAATGTAACTCAAGCACAGAGGGGAATTCTGGAGAAGGGAAAGGTGGAAGTGAGGATGATTTTATTCAAGGAGCACTTCTTTCCTTGAGTGGCCACTGATGATGAAGCCTGTGCCTTCCTTCAAGTCTGTCCATGTCAGTACACATTTGAGTGTCCACGGACCCAGTTTCAAAAGCAGAGCAAAGTCAAATACAACAATCCAACATTTCACCAGAATAGACTTTTTTTTTTTTTTTAATTCTCTTTCTAAAACCATACACATCATGGTGGCTGATTTGAGGTGTGTGTCTCCTGCCTGCTCTGACAGAGGCAGAACAAGAAAGGAAACCTGGCTTGAGCAGGTGAGTGGTTGAAGGACCAAGGATGGGATTAAAATTTCATTACAAGTGGACCATTCACATATGGATCATCAAGGTTTGGCCTGCTTAGAAACAGCTCCTATCTGCCTGGCTCTTTCTGGACTCTTATGTTTGATGTGATAAACAAGTTCCTCAAAATAAGATATTCTGACTTTGGGGTACTTTCTTTAAGTAACAGAAAAGTGCATTTTTCAAATCATACATAAAATCAAAGTTACTTACCAAAATAAGAACAAAGGGCCCAGAAAACTGGATTCACTTAACTAATTTACCGTGGGACCTGGGCTAAGTAAGGACTTCATCTCTTGAAGCCAGGTTCCTTAGTAAAATAGGGGAAAATATTACCTCAAAAAATCATTGTGGGCTGGGGTGTAGCTCCTGAGAGGGCTTTATGTTTGGCATAGGAGAAGCCCCAAACTCCAGCACAGAGGAGGGGGTGAATATATATTTATATTTATTATATATAGAATCAACAACTCTGAAACAAATCTGTCTGGCAGGGTACAGGACAAGTCCACCTGGGTCTATGTTTTGACAGTGTGAGTGCTGATGATGCCCAGGCATTATAAAGTGTTGCCTTAACTGCAAGTCACCAAAACAAGTAGAGTTCCAGCAGTCCCTCAGACACCAGGAGAAATGAAAATGTCTCATATCAGTTTGACTGTTTCAAATACTACTTAGTTAATACATTTCTTATTTGACAAATCTGAATTTTGAGAAATAAGACCATTTAAGTGGAATGAGAAATATGGTTTTATGCCCCACAGATGAGTCTGAAACATAGTTTCAAGTTTTTAAGCTAAGAGGGAGGCAACCAAAAAAAAAAAAAAAAAAAAAAAAGTGTGTGCAAAACTAAAGAACAGTTAGCATTCCTCAAGGCCACATTCCTAAGGGATTCAACTGATTGGGAAGCCCTGTGCAGGGCGAACAGAATATCTGCCTTCACCATTGCATGCTGCTCAGAACTTAACTTAGGATGCCTTGCCAACCTCTACATAATGGAACAAAAAATGCTTCCCAAACACACCCAGAGGCAGCAGTTTCTTGCAGTGAATTCTCTCCCCTCATAGCTGTACCCTTGAGGATTAAAAAGCAGGGTAAATCATAATCAACCAAGCACCACTGAGGAGATGCTCAGCAGGACTCTGTCCACAGGCAGCAGATGGTGCTCTGCAAACACAACCAGACAGAGAGAGTTCTACCCACAGGGAGGGGGCATCTCTGGTTAACAATGAACTGGTATTAGTCAACTCACTGGTTTTTCATTAAGTGATGTAAAAGCCAGCAACATTGATTCTAGAGCAAAAATCAATTTCGTAGCGCTGGCTAACCTGAACCCACAAGTAAGCACATTCCAAAGTGGTCCATCCCGGCTGCACGGGTTCTGCGATCAGGAAGCCGACCGTCAACAGAGCGGAGGACATGTTAACCTTGAGCCAGGCAGGCCTCAAGATATTCAAGTGTGATTCAGTGACAACAAAAGGCAACGCTTCCAGCACCCCATGCAAAGCCAAACCAAACAAGGCAGAGCAGGTGCAGGACTGCCATCAATAAGATCTGAACCTAATGTTCCAAATTATCTACTGACCGCACTAATGTATGAATCACCACACTGAGGACAGTGACAAGCAGGTGTGTCAATCAAGAGTGCAGGACCAGAAACAAACACAACACCAACAACTTAGTATGCCTTCCCCACCCCTACATACTAGAATAGAAAACATTTCCCTAACGTACCCACAGAGAGCACTTCTTGCAGCAAAACCCCACTGTGAATGGGTTCAGAGCCCTGTAATACACGCTGAGGACCTCAGGTAACGTTTAATCACTTCTGGACCTTAGTTTCTCCATGTGTGAGACGATGATGAGACCACCAGTCTCTGGGGGGAAGGGGGAAATTGTTAAAAGTTACATAACAAAAAATTTATAAATCTCTGAGCATATACCCAATAAAAGGTAGTTTACCAAGCATAGTGGCTCACGCCCAGTATCTTAGTGCTTTGGAGACAGAGACACAAAGACTGTCATGAGTTTAAGACCAGCTTGAGCTACAAAGCAGGAAGTTCCAGAATAAACTGGGATATAGTGTGGGGCTCTGCTCCCCATCTCCTGATTTAAAAAAAAAAAAAAAAGGTAGATTCATTTTATTATAACCATGTTGAGAACAATTCTTGAGAAGACCCTTAGACTCTGAGGCGTAGAAGAAGCTATGCCTCTTGCTGGAGTCACGGCAGAATGCTGAGCCATCTACAGAAGTGCTGCTCTGAGCCCAGAGACCAAAACACTCGTACATTCACATTTTAACAACACCTTGTACATAGTCAGCATTAATTCTGCTAAATATTTTCAAACACTCATGCAAAAGTACAAACCCAGACACGTGTGCCTAATAGACAGTTTCCTGGCAAACACCTTGGAGCAGGCACAGTCATTTGCCCTCCATAATTTGCACCTACTCTCGCCGGCAGAGGGTCTGTATACTTGCTCATTTTTAGACACCAAACACTACCCCCTGCAGAAAATCTAAATTCCAGCTTGTTGGATCTTTTTGTTGTTGTTGTTTGTTTCTTTTTTCTTTTTGTTTTTTAAAATCCTTAATGAGCCTGGACTGGGAAGAGGAAACGTGGTAAAGAATGCACAGGTGCTTCCGACCTAATTAAAAGAGACGTTTACAGCAGCACTGAGGGAGTCATCCCATAGGTACCCACGTGCATCGTTGGAGTGGCCCACAGCTCCATCGAGAGCCACGCTTCATGTGCCGCCTTCTCCTTCCTTGGTAAAAAGATGGTTATCAGGTAACTGAGGGTATTTTCTGCTTCCCAGCTTTCATCCCTATGGACATCCCAGTTTGTTTGTATTTCCTGGATTCTAAAAATAATGAAACAACCATAAAATATGAGGCTCAGAGCCCAGCAATTCAAGGTTTGAATTATACTGGATCAAATTATACCAAAAGAAAGATGCAAATATATGTATTTGCTGTCATTTGTGCACATGGTTATATGAGCCAATTATATAATCATATAATGCCTAAGAAATATACTCACAGGGCCAGCGAGGTGGCTCAGTGGGTAAAGACGCTTATTACCCAGCCTGATGACCTGAGTTTAATGTCCAGGATTAACACAGTGGAAGGAAAGGTCAGACTCCCACAAGTTACCCTCTGTCCACCACACATGTGCCATAACATACATACACACACAAATAAACAAATGTAAAAAAGCCTTATATGTGTAATTCACATATTTTTCTCACATAGCCACATACTACATGGTGACCATCTAGTCAAGGATGAATTGCACATGGCAAGGGTTCTATGAATATTTTATCACATAGCAACTCTGTACTAGTCAGTATAATTACACTCTATGTTTTCTCAGCAAGAAATCATCTAATGGCAATTTTGTCATAAATACACGTGTGGTACCCATGTATATAGGAACTTTCATATCTGTGTAGATTTATGTATGTATGTGATCATAAGGACATACATGTGTGTATACATGTTGAGGCCTGAGGCTGATGCCCAGCATTTTCCTCCGTCACTCTCTACCTTGTACACCGAGGTATGAACTTTCAACTAAACCCAGAACTCATAAAAAAAGACTAAGCTAGCCTTGGAGATGCTTGGAATTGCAGGTGGGTCACCATCCCACCTGGTATGTAGGTGCTCAGAATCCAAACTTGGGTTTGTACACTAACACAGCAAGTGCTCTCTCTATCTAGCCCCTAATGACACATTTCCCAAACATGTCTTTGGCTTTACATGACATATAGCATAGCACATACTAAACACCTATACGCTGATGCCCATCACTACCCAAAAAAAGAAAGAAAAAAAAAAAAAAACCCAAATAGTGTAATGAAATGCTGAGGGAGAGAGAGAAGGTGATCGTGGCAGAGTAAGCTGAGATGAAGTAGTCTCTGTTCAGTTTCTTACTTGTCCTAAAAACTTACTTTGGGCTCTCTCTAAATATATTATCTGGACTGTTCAAATATTCTTTTATTTTTAAACAAAAATATTTACTTTATGTTTATGGATATTTTGACTGTGTGTCTATCTGTGCACATGTGTGTGTCTGGTGCCCATGGAGGCCAGAAGAGGGTATCACATCCCCTGGAACAGATGAGGGAGCTAGGTACCTTGGGGTGATGAGACCAGACACTGGGTCTCTCTAAGAGCAGCTAGTGCTCTTTAACTGCTGAGGACCAGTCAATATTTTTTAAATTAATGTTTTGCCAGTTTTTGCTATTTAAACTTTATGCACAGGCATTTGCCTTTTTTTTTTTTTTTTTTTTTCATATGAAATACAAAATCTTCTGGAAACACAGACATCACACTTTACCTTAGGCTCCAAATTATATTTGTTCTTTATTTCTTTTCATTATTAGTAGTATTAGAAATATTAAATAAATATAAGTACTAGCTAACAAATACTATAAAAGAAGTTTTGTTCAGAACCAAGCTTGGTGGTTCTCGCCACTAATCCCAGCACTCTGGTAGCAGAGGCAAGCATAAGTCTGTGAGTTTGAGAAAGAGTTCTAGAACAGCCAGGGCTACATAGCCAGACTCTGTCTCCAAAACAAACAAAAAGCACCCTTGTGTTTAGGGCAAGGAATTAAGATCTTTTATCTCTTCCAACATATAATACCTTTACACAAATGTTTTAATTCTCTCACACCCTGTAAAACCTTTGTCTACATAAGGCTACATTCCAGGATTAAAGTGCCTGGCCTTTCCCTCTTCACGTCCTTTGAACCAATTATTTTAAAGAAAGCCAATCACAAAAAACTGAGGTCAGACACCAACCAATGGAGAAAGGATACAGTCACCCCCTGCATTTCAATAAAAACCAAATATGAGTCCTGACCCAGAGAGCCTGCTCCTTTGATTTGGTCAAAGTTCTCCCTTGTCAAGACACTTCCATTGGACTGGCAGTCTCTTTCTTTGCAGCCCAGGCTTATTTTTGACATTAGCATTTTTTTAGGGGGTAAGGACAATGACAACACCAAATGCTGGAAGGATGTGGAAAACAGGAACTCCTATTCATTGTTTTGGGAAGGAACAATGGAGTGGCAAACGTAAAAGGCAGTTTGGTAGTTTCTTACAAAGGAAAACATAATCTCACCACAGGGTCTTGCAGTCAGGTTCCCACTTTACCTGTATCAACCCGAGACCACTTCCCAGCAAACTTTAGAACAACTTTCCCTACTGCTTGGAAAGAAGACGTGCTCAGTAGGCATCTCCAAACAGGAAGGAGTTGGTGATGGAGAGGTGTGGTGAATAGACAGCACAGAGCAGCAGCTTTGCAGCAGTGAAACTGCACCCATTGAGAACATAACTGTACTTCATGCCAAGTTACTGTAAAGGCAGCCCATGTCAGCAGTCACCTGTCCAAATCCACAGACTATACTACGCCAAAAGCAAAGGCTAGGGTCAACTGTTAGGATAATGACGATACATCAGTGTGGGCGCCTAAGCTTTAACAAATGTGCCCCACTTGGTGGAAGAGCTGACAGTGGAGCGAACCTATACCAGCTGGCAGAAGAAGCATGAGAAATCTCTCTGTACCTGCCTCTCAGTGTTGCGGGTAATTAAACCTATTCCAACAAATAAAGTTATTTGTTAAAAGCTACTCAAACAAATAAATAAACGAACAAATTATGCCCAATTGATTTTATAGTTACAAAAATATGTCTACCTATTGAGGAAGGGTTAAAACAACTACACATAAATTTATCCCATCATTTAAAATGTTATTAAAACCCTGAAAGACCATCTGTAATTTAAGCAGTACGGTACACGACTGTATTAATTAGGCCAGTTTTCTGCACTCTTTACTTCTGTTCATCTTGACTAACACCCTGAATCTGAAGTGATCGCCTGCGTTGTACTCCCATGGATCTACAAAGGGCATCCAGCGGCTCAGCAGTCAGCAACTGGCCTCTTTTCGCCCCCTACAAATGAGTCGTTTTCATCTACCATTTGGATGCTAAGCTTAAATTATTGTTTGCCTGAACCCAGTGAATTTTAAATATTCTTCACTCGCAATTGTTCCACCAGTAAGTGAAAGCAAGCCGGTAAGAAGAGGTCAGGTACACAGGAGTGATCTTTATTGAAGAATAATTAACTTCATTTAAAAAAAAAAAAAATAGGAGGACCAAAACAGAATGAGCCGACAGTAGCTCAAAGGGTCCAGAGCTGGAGTGCTGCAACATTGTGGCAGAAATGGCCTGTTCGCAAGTGGTCGTGTGGGAAACAAGGCAAGTCAGTAAACACACACAGTACCAGCCTCCTATCCTGCTCAGCTCACTGCATCAGCTTTTCCTCTGGACCCAAGTGAATTAATCTCACTTAATTTGAGTAAGTTTTCACCCCTAGGAGATGAAACGCTGACTTCTGATTCTGAAATTATAAATGTATGAGCAACCGGAGTTTCCATTCCTTAACCTCCAAAATGCTTACATAAGCAAAGGTTCCCAGGAGCTAGCGTAGTGTATTCCAGCCTGTGTTTCCCCTCCCTCCCAACGCTTCTACTGTGGACGGATACGCTGCAAGACGTGTGTCCACAAATACTCTCTTAGCATCTTCTACTGCTCTGGGTATCACAACTCAGTAAACTTTATCCAACTATCACATGTCGGCAAGCCTCTTCTCAACATTTTTCAATCTCTGCCCCCTTTCTATTCGAGATTCCTAGAAACTGAGGAATAATAGAAATCTGAGTGGGCATCTAGTCTACTTTCTGACCCAATGTTTCAGTGCACACAAACTTACTGGCATGACCTAGACTGAGCAGAATCAGAGAAGGAGGGAAACATTTACAAACAGCTACAATAACTATAGGAAACTATATGTTTCTCAAAGTACTCCCATTGTACTGTTTGTATATGCAGTGATGTGGTTTGTGTGTGTATGTGTGTGTGTGTGCACGTGCAGACACATGCATGAGAGCACATCCATGCATACATGTGCATGTGTGTTCAATCTGCTGTAAGGCGAGCAGCCTTTCCATAGGCTCACACCACTGTGATGTCACAGCCTTATCATAGGCCCACAGTCAATAGAAGTACAGGCTGCACGCTCTGAAGCCACGGGTCAAACTCACTCACTCCTCCCCGAAAACTGCTCCTCAGGAATCTCGGTGACAGATGTAGTATGCTACTTAACACATCACGTCTAGGAAACACAAGAAACCTGACTTTTGTTGCACGTACCGGCTCTCCTAGCCACATAAGCATCTGTATGTTATTCTTCTAAATAAACACCTCAGACTCAATTTCTATGAGGCCTCTACAATAGTCATTAAAGGCATTGAAATTCAAAGCCAAGGAATTCTAAAATTACTTTCTTTTTAAGTAGAAGCAAGTGGAGTACACATATTGAGTCTACAAATTCTGCCAGTCAAACACAAACACCGAATGAATCTCTAATGCTGAACCATCTCTTTTTAAAGTTATGACACATGTGTCACATGAAAACCTACTATCTCTTCCCCTGGATGCGTCACCTCAAGGCACACCATACATATAGGTTCCATCCTCTCCTGGAACTTAAGACACATTTATAAAACAATGAAGCATAATTAAATTTAGTCCTTTGTGACATTTTCAAATAGGTTCCTAACATTTATTCAATTTCACATTTCAGGGGGAAAAATAAAATTAAGATTAAATTGAAATACCTCCCATGGATTTTAATTTATAATCACATTTATATTTAGTAAGAATACAATAGAGTTGGAAACAATTTTATAGTCGTAATTGGCTCTACTTTCAAAATGAGAGATTGTAATTACCCAGAAAACTCAACCATGATTTTGTCTTATATTATCATTTCAACAAACTGCAGAATTAATACTGCATATCTTGTGGGAAGGACCCCAGCACATGGTGCATTGTGAGAGTGTCGCGATCTGCAATCAAAAAACCTTAATCTAAGAAGTTAATCTTTCTCTGTTGGCCCACATTGCAGCTTTGACCCTCAATTTTTTGAACATTTTTTTTTTTAACCAGATGGGCCTTGGTGGCAATGCATGTAATCACCACTACTCAGGAGGCTGAGGCAGGAGGATAACAGGTGCAACGCCCACCTGGGTTACTCATAAGTTCAGAGCCAGTCTGTGAGATGTACTGAGACCCAGTGTTAAAGTGAAAAGTAGAAAGAGGACTGGAGAAATGCTAGAGCACTTGTCTTGCATTCACAGGCACTAGTTTCTATTCCCCAGTGCAGAGCCAACAGGCAGATAGACAGACAGACTGACGGACTGACCCACTGACAAACAAACAAAAAATTTGTTGTTATACTAGAACTACCAACAATAAACATCAACATAGAGGTTCCTATATCAATTTGGAATAAAAGCAATGAGGAGGGTGTAGAATATGCATTTATGTTGAGTTTTCAATGATATGGACAAACATACAAATATATATGTAATATATATTCTATATAATCTATATATTCTATATATAGATTATATATCTATATATATCTATATATAGATCATCAGACTCCTTAAAAACTCCACAGATAGAGGTATTATGTGATCAATCGCCTCCTACAGAAATAAAGACACTAAGAAACGGAACACCATGCACCAAAAAGCTAAAATTCTAAGGAGGGTGTCCACCCTTTTAACATTACAACAGGACATCAGGTACACTTGTGCCGAGCCTCTCTCACATCTCTCTCTGGGACACATACAGCCGATGGGCCTTACGCTGAGCATGCCTGCCTAAGAGATGAAACGTCATGCAAACTCACAGAAAGAGCAGCAGGCTAGGTCAAGTTCACAGAAGAACATCGAGAGAGACAGCTGAAGGCTGAGTTTCTGGGCTGCTGTGTCCCTCCCTACAATGACCTCAGTTAGAAATGGACCTTTTGCAGACAAAATTAGCTAAGAAGCACTAGATCATACCAGATTAGAGCAGGCCTTAAGAGTGACATGACGAATGTGGTTTTTTAGAAAAAGAGGCACTTGAAAACGTATGAACAGGAGCAACACGCGTGTGCGCGCGCACACACTCCACTTCAACAACAATATGGAAAGAAACACAGATCAAGAGTAGGTAGGTCAGCTTTTCTCTCACTTAAAAATATCTCAAGATGAAGCGTTAGCTTACAGCTTTGGAGATTTCAGTCTGTGATCAAATAGCCTTCTGAACTGGAGCAGGAAGACCACACCTCCAGGAAGCAAACAAAAGGAAGAAGGCGTTCAAGGCAGTCAGAAGCGGGCACTGGGTCTCCTACAACTGCAGTTAAGGGTGACTGTGAGCCATCGCCTACGTGCTGGAACTTGAATCTAGGTCCTCCGCAGCAGCAGCAAGTACTCTTAACCACTGCTCCATCCTTCCAGCCCCAATACACATTATTTAAAAAAAAAAAAAAAAAACTGGCAAAAACTCAGAAGACACAGGGAGAGGCCTCACAGATCTCACCATCCTCCTTAACTTTAGGGTTCTACTTTCCAGAACTCTGAAACAACACGTTTCTGTTGTTAAAAGCTACCCAATTTTTAAAGCAGCCTGGAGAAGCCATGACACGTGGGAAGAGAATGCAATGAATCAAGTAGCGCTGCGATGCCGACACTCCATCTGCGAAGACTATCTGAGAGCCTGACGCAGAGGCAGCAACGGGAGCCAGGCAGTCAGAAGACAACTAGGTTAGTGTCAAATGACAACCACTAGTGTCTCTGCAGCCAGACGTCAGCAACCGTGATTGGAGTGTTAACACTGCTCCCGATCCGGAGCAGTGCAACTTCGCTCTAAAGCAGTATGTCCGGCCAGGAAAGCACAAGAGATTAGCTACAGGACAAATCTGCAAGGATAGCCTGCCTTACGGAACACACGTCTCAAGAAATCTGCTCATCAACCTGAAATTTTGATTCTGCTACCCATGGTTCATGCGTCTCAGGGAAAAGGCTTTTAACAATACGACGTAAGATCTGATGCTTTTTCTATTCATTCTACAATACATCTGTTCATCCCACAGCTGGGCAGATGCCAAGCCTGTGCTCAATAAATATCACAGAGAACATACGAGGCACAGACATGCTTTTCCTTAAAGACATGGGAATAAACATGGCAAATACATGTCTATCTTTTAAAGATAGCAAAAAATGAAAGGGGGGGGGGCGAGGGTCATAGGTTAACCTTGGGTCAACCTTGAATACTGGTCATCAGGAGCTGTCTGCCAACTCTTTACAGAAACCCAGTCTTTCCCTGAGCCTGCAACTCACTTATTTGGCTTAGGCTGGGAGAATCCACCTGCCTCCACCACCCACCCCATCCTTCACCCCAACCATCGCATTCCGCCCCCTCTCCTAGACGCTAGAGATAAAATTCAGAGCCATGAAGGCATTTTGCTGATTGAACTCTTCACTCACACCCTGAGACAGTTCTTAAAAAATAATTTGTATAAGGACAAAATGCCAAGGGGGCACGGTGGGTGGTAGGAAGACAGCAGCCGAGGCTGTCCAGACTGCAAAAGATGCAAGAGCACCTAACCATAAATCACGTGGGACTATTAGGGCTCACTACGGACACAGTGTAACCCCAAAAGGGATGTGTTCTCATCACCACACGGACACAACTCCAACTAGTGTCAGCTCTCTATGACAACAAAAAACAGGGACCAAATCCTGCATGCCTCATGGATAAATCTGGATTCTTATATTAATTAATGGGAGGTAGCTGAAGACACTTTAAGTATCTGTGTGAGCAGAAACTGTAATTTGCCTAACATGGTTTCATCGCTTATTAGATAAATATGACAATTCAAGGAGGCGTATGAATAGTTAAAGCTAAGCCCATCTGTAAAAGAGGCTACTTTGGCTCTTTAACAATTGATGGGCATTTAAACGTTAGAGGAAAAGCTGGTTTTCCCATCTTTGTGGCTATAAAGGAGTTGCGTGCTTTCTTATTCAGGTGCTTTTTTTCATTGGTTGAAAGTAGGTTCACAAGCCCCAATCAAAGCTTCCACAGACCAATTTCTTGCCTTCAAGATACTGAGAGGGCAGGTCACCATTGTACAGAGCCGCCTGTCCCCATGCAGGGAACTGCAAAACTGGAAATTCACGCCTCTGATAGATAGCACAGTTTCAAGCATGGGTTGGGAACTAAAGGGCTAGAGAATTAGCCCAGCAGATAAAAGAGATAAACAGGGTGCTGGCCTCATAAGGTGAGTAAAACACACATAAAAGCTGGGCCCACCTATTTGAAGAAGGCGTAGATAATGAATTTACAGAGCAGAGTGGCCAGCCAGTCTAGCTGAAACTGTTGAGTTCTCGTCTCAGTGAGAGACCTCATTGCCCGAGTATATATAGTGGATTAAGACACACTGAATACATGTCAAAGAATAAGTTTTAAACTTTCCAAGGAGGTAAATTATATTAAATGTTATTAATTAAATTAAATATATATTAAAGAATGTTCAAAGATGATATCCAAGGTCAACTTCAGATCTATACTACACCTATACTTATGGAAAAAAGGGAGAAACAGACAGATTTCTATACCACAAAGATACTAAGGGAAAAGCACAATGTTCCTCATCACAAAGGCACAGTGAGGCCATCTGCATCTAAAACTATTGGTGGGCAAGAACAAATACAAAGAAAACTAATGACATAGACAAATGAAAATACCACAGTGAAACCCATTGTTTGAGAGGTTTGGTTTTGCTTTTGTTTTGTTGTAATTAAAAAGGGAGGGGGGGAATCCAGTGTCAGTCATAGTTTGGTTAGGACACCCCAGCCGCATTCCCAGAGTGGTTTCTAATGGAAAAGTTACATTAAAAACCTATCTCTGAACGCCTGGCACGGTGGCACATGCCTAAATCCCAGCACTCGGGAAGTAGACACAGGCGGATTTCTGTGAGTTCGAGGCCAGCCTGGACTACAAAGCAAGTCCAGGATAGTCAAGGCTACCCAGAGAAGCAGTCTTGAAAAACCAAAAAAAAAAAAAAAAAAAAGGCAGGCTCTATCTCAGGTCCTGTATTTAGAAGCCCCACTTCCTACATACCCTAACTCCTCATAAAGCATGTGGGAAAAAATAAATACCTCACGGGCAGCTGTGCCCAAGTAGATGGCTTTGTGGGTAAGAGCTCTCAATCAGAAAGCACAGGGCCTGAAGTTAGGTAGGCTCTTAGCACCCACATAAAAAAAGCCAGGCAGGCAGCATGTGCTGCTCCTGTGACTCCAGCCTTGGGAATCCTCGGATCTTACCAGCCAGCCATGTGTGGCTGGCTGTAGTGGCTGGCTGGTATACGCACACACGCACGCGCGCGTGCGTGCGCACACACACACACATATTCATAATTATGTCAGGAACAATTGTTAAGTGCTGAATAAAAGTTGGCTCTCATTTGTATCTTTGGAGAACCTTGGTGAATTTTTATTCACAAAACTCTCTGAGGAGTCCTGCAAATAGTAAACCAGTTGAGCTTTAGGTATTCCAGTTTTACCTAACCTTGGCTGCCACGGACACTTTTATTCCCCGTACACTTCCTCCCTCTGGGTGGTTGAACAAGTCCTACTAAGTTCCCTGTGGGATGTGGGCCCCGAGGCTCATGTCTACCTCACCTCCCTCCACACTTCTTACCCAGCAACAGAGATTTTGTTTACCGCATCAGGAGTTGGCAGAAGCGAAGCCATGACTCGGTGCAGCTCATCTGGCAGAGTGCTATCCCAGCACGCACTGAGCCCTCAGCTCAACCTTCAGCATTGCGGCAGCCTGCTGTGACGGCACACACCTATGATCCTAGCACTTGGAGAGTAGAAGGGGGATCAGAAGTTCAAGGTCATCCTCAACTCATAGTGAATTAGAGGCTAGCCTGAGATGTGTGAGATTCTTAAGTAAATAAATAAATGTTAAGAAGAAAACTCGGATCCACAATTTAGCCCCTTTAAATTTCTATTTCCTCATCCACTGAGTCATCCTTGACACTTCCTTTAGAATATAATTCCAGAGAAATAAAAGGCCTCAGTACAGGTGGTGTTTTTACATATTTTTGGTAGCACTTAACGAGATGCTGTAAAGGTCAAACTCCATGACAATAAAGGGCACCTTGCCCAAACTCGGTATAAAAACAGCTCACTTTGGCCCAACAAAGAGAAGTGTAAACAATGTAGAGCCAATGACACACAACTCCCCAGGCAGAGCAAGACAACGAAAGAACTCTATTCTGTGTGAGTCCTTTCCCTACCTAAGTGGCCTAGAATACTAAGTAATAACCGGTGACAATTAGCATAGCTGGACTGCTAAACACAGAGGACGCCATCCTTCCCCAAAAGGGAACAGTTGGCCCAGCTTTGACTATTTGTAATATATCCAGTCTGTCCTCACAAGAACCCTCACGTAAAAACGCTCATCCTCGTTTGGCAGACATAAATTGAGACACCAAACATGACAAATCTGTGATCATACAACAATTAAAAAGATGATGGATCCAAGTCAGGAGTCTGACTCCAAAGTTCACATTTTTCTCCACTATTATGGTCATAATTAAATAACTTTTTGAACATTTTAAACGTTATGCCTTTTATAAGCATGTTGTATAAGTGCGTTCCCACTCACAGACCAGACGCCAGCCTCAGGTGTTATTCCTCCCTCAGGCACTGTCTACCCTGCCTCTAATCTAGCTCATGACTGCATACTCCTTGCCAGAGCACTTATTAAAGGGCTTCCTGCCTATTGATGACTACACAGTCTCCAGCACGTATTAACCAGACTTCTGAATAGCAAGCGCCATAATCCGTTACACTTGAAAGCCATTTATTGTTTTGTATTTCTCCAGATGAACTCAGTTTTTACTTGTATAGATTAAAACTGAAAAGAAATTGTATTACACTGCGGTAAGAAGACAAGGGTTTCCTCTTAATCCAAATAAATGGTGGTGCTAAAGATAAGTTGTCAGCAAAAGAATGTTTACCATTTCCAACTAAACGTGTTTGTCCATCTGTCCTGATGACCTCCTCCTCCCCTCCCCTCTCCCCTCCCCACTCCTTCATCCTATAAAAGCGATATAGGCTTACTGACACCAACAGGACACTTCGAAACATTGTCACAACAGGAAAAATGAACTCTAAAAGGTGTGATTCTCCTTATGAAAATACACCTTCAAATGGCATTAAGAACTGGGAATAACACAAATGAAGAGTTATTTGCCAATAAGTCAAGGGGTCCCAGCAGGGATTCTGTATAAGGAAAAACCACAGAGATAAATACAAGGAACTACTTCTAGCCGGGCGGTGGTGGTGCATGGCTTTAATCCCAGCACTAGGGAGGCCGAGACAGGCGGATGGCTATAAGTTTGAGGCTAGCCTGGTCTACAAAGTGAGTCCAGGACAGCCAAGGATCCACAGAGAAAGAAACCCTGTCTTGGAAGAAAGAAAGAAAGAAAGAAAGAAAGAAAGAAAGAAAGAAAGAAAGAAAGAAAGAAAGAGAGAAAAGAACTACTTCCAGGTCCAGTCAGTGAACATCACAATGACTGGACAAGGAAAGCTGGTTTGTTTGGAGGTGTGCCTGTGGAAGGATAATTCAGCTCACGCTGACCATAAGACTAACACCAGCCAAGAGTGTAACAAGGCGCCTAGGTGAGACAAGGAACTGTTAGGCTACATGCTGACCAGTAACCAAGAAGAGGAAGAGAGATCCAGCCTGCAAGGGGGCCCGGCAGACAATCCCTGTGTTTGAGTAGCTATTTAACATACAGTGTTCCTTTGAGAAAAAGTAATCAGTAATCTGATGTATCTGAAAATTAAGCTAATACAGCAATGGGATCGCTGGCTTTAAAACTACAGCTCAAGTCCCTCCATTGTATATAGTCCTCCTTACCCTGCGACACTTTTCCCACCTTACCACCTCCACCCCATATACCACACAAATTAGTTGTTTACACACACACACACACACAGAGTGATATGGTTTTCCCCCCTTTTCACTAAGGCATCCCTGCGATGTAAAACAGACACATAACAGATCTCAATAAACTGCATGAATTTATTAATTCTTCTGAAAATATTGTGGACTGTTAGAACTGGAAAAGACAAAGTGTAGGTGAAGCATAACTGGCATTAAATTTTAAATAAGTACATATATTTTACTGATCACGAATTCTGACTGTGAGATGAGTGAGATACTTTTCAATCTCAGATTTTATCATTTGTACTCAGCTACTCTTCTCAAAAAGATGGGCAAATTGAAAATGCAAGGAGCTAGGAATGAGAAGAGAACAGACTAAGTCCAGAAGAGCAAACAGCCTTTATTTCTCTATACTATTATGGTGACTAAATAAGAAAAGAATGGCGTGTCATAGTGCTAGAAGGTGGAGGGTAAAGGCCAGATGATGCCAAGCTGGAAACCAGACTGGGGTACATAGTAAGACCATGTCTCATAAAAACAAAATAAATAAGCCAGGCAGTGGTGGCTCATGGCTTTTATCCCAACAGTTAGGAGGCAGAAGCAGGTGCATCTCTGAGTTCAAAGCCTGCCTAGTCTACAGAGTGAGTGCCACGACAGCCAGGGCTACACAGAGAAATCCCATCTCAAAAAATAATGAGTAAATAAACAAGCAAACAAAAGAAAGAATGAATGAATAAATAAAATTAAAAATATAAAGTGTATTAACGGATTTTTCAAATCAGACCCGCAATACAGTCTCAATGAATGGCCATCCATCCTCATGTAATCTTCTTAGAGTTCAGCTGTGTAATGTGCTGTGTGAGGAATGAATTGTGAAAAAAAAGCCTGGTCAGCTGGGCAGTGATGCCACATGCTTTTAATCCCAGCACTCGGGAGGCAGAGGCAGGTGGATTACTGTGAGTTCGAGGCCAGCCTGGTCTATAAAGCAAGTCTAGGACAGCCAAGGCTACCCAGAGAGACCCTGTCTGAAAAGGAAAGAAAAAGAAAGAAAGAAAGAAAGAAAGAAAGAAAGAAAGAAAGAAAGAAAGAAAGAAAGAAAGAGAGAGAAAAGAAAAGGGAGTGAAAAGAGCCAGCTCACACTGACACCAGAACCAAACATATGCAACTTTTCCCAGCTCTGCATTCAGCGCGGCCAGCAGCCATGTGGTGGTGATGTTTTGATAGTGGGCTGGTAACCACTACGCTCTGCCCAGAGCTGGCAATTAGCCAACTACAAGCATGCCACTGAAGACTCCCGGGGACAGACTCTGAGACGACAACTTAACAACGAATTCACAAGTAGTTTTTCAGGCTGAACCAGGAGCACTGCTTAAACAGAAACTAGATGACACGCTTGTCAGGGGCAAGTGGGAAGAAATGGCGCATTGTTTCCTCCAGACTCTTCCAGCAGGAATCCCAACCGCTCACATTTCCTTTTCTCAACCCTGCCACCGTAAGTAACAAAAGTCTGGCCTTGGTTCCTCTATTCAACTGTGTCCCTCCACCTGGAAAGATTTTTAAAACTGCAAATTGTATGCAACTACAGTAAGTCTCTAGGCCATGGTTCTAAACACTTAAAACTCGAAATGGTGTCTTTTAAATAAAAGTGTAGCTCCTTCTTTCAAAAATAATTACCTTCTCAACTAAAATCCAACCACAAAGGTAGCTGTGGCTAAGGAAAACTGCGGCTTGTGATGTGTCTGTCATTACAGGCTGTGAGTAAAACAAGGAGAGCTTTTATTCAGAAGGACTCTCGAAATGAATAAAACGGTTATAACCAAAGGTGGGATACAATGATAACCTGTGCGTAAGGCTTTCAGCCATTAAAAAAACAAAAACAAAAAACCCTGTGACGCCGAAGAGTACCGTAGAGTAACCTTCTCTCCAAGCCATTAACCAGTTTCTCCTCCATCTAACTCAAGCAGAGCAGCCTTTCACAACCCCAGGGAACTCGGCCATCGCACTAGCAGAGAACACAGTGAAATGAAAGGGTATTTACATCCAGGCAATGCACACCAGACAACGCAGACCACCGCCCCCTCCGCAGCCTGACACCTATTCATGGTGCAGAAGCCATGAAAGATTAAACCACAACTACCTTTCACAAACTACACACCGCAAACCACAAACCAGCCGTGGAATAAAGCTCAGTGCTGGAGTACTTCCTAGAAGTCACCAGGCCCTGGGCTAGATCCCCAGAACCAAAGACAAGCAAAAGGCCTCACGACACAGACAAGGAGTGGATGAGAAGCCAAGGGACACCAAATGGAACGGAAAGTGGCCTACAATCCCAGAACTCCAGGAGCTGAGGCAGGAGGACTCCCCATCTGGGCTACACAGAAACTCCCATGCCAGCCTGGTTATACAGCATGACCCTGTTCCAGAAAACTAAAAAGGAGGGAGGAAAAGTAGAAAGAACTACAAATCCACCCTGGATTCTAGTTCAGTCTTTGCTTTACTAATACTTGTGACTTGGAACAAATTCAAATTAACTTAAAAGAAATTATAGTTCCTTTCACCAAAGAGAGAAAAAAAAAATTCCTCTTGTGCATCTCATAGCTATCCTAGAAGACTAAACGACATTTTTAAAATGTGTATTTTAAACCAGGTTTTTCCCATTTTGTCTCAGTCAGATGGGTGGGCAGGCACCCAGAGAAATGACCAACTAAATTCCAGTGGTTTCTTCATCTTTGCAAATTATACACAGGAGTAATCAACATACTAGAAACATAATAACCTATGAGAGTATTTGAACCAACTTCTAAGTCTAAAACAGTCGGTGGAGAAAAACTGAGTTTTATACCTGATTTTCTCCTACACTGTAAACTTGTCTGCACTGATACCTAACGAGCAGGAATCCGACCACATGTCTACATATTCCCTTTCCAATGAGAACCCCGTTAAAATATACATTCTAAATAAACACTTTAAAATATAGGTTGAGCATTCCTTATCTAAATTCTCGGGAACAGAAGTGCTTCCACATACAAAGTGAGATCGTGATAGTGTGACCCCAATCTACAAACAAAACCACAAAAGTTTTACATATACCTTAGGACAGTGGTTTTCAATTGTCCTAATGCTAAGACAATTTAATACATAGTTTCTCACGTTGTGGTGACCTCCTACTATAAAATTATTTCCTTGCTACTTCGTATCTGTAATTTCATTACCGTTATAAATCACAATGTAAATATCTGGCATGTGACCACCCCCCCCAACAGGGTCATGACCCACGTGTTGACAACCGCTGCCTTATACAAATTACCAAACAATAATTTTATTTCTTTTTTTTTTTTTTAAATAATAGTGCACATGAAAAAAATTATGTTTTGAGAATTCCTAGCACTATGTCTTGCTGTGTTGGATCTTAGAGCATCTCAGATTTGGGGTTTTCAATTAAGAATTCTCAACCCATGCTTCACTGAAGCTTCAAGTCACTAAAAAAAATGAAAGACAGACCTACGGAAGAAGCCCAAGAATCCAGGCATCTTCAGATAAAACAAACCTTATTAAGTTTTCCTGATGATTTAACTGAATGGTTTTCCTTCTTAGTGAACATGTTCATCTGATTTGTGTATCATCTTCTGCTCATTTCTCCTTCCATTCACCTTAAACTAACACACACACCGACGGCCAGACTCTGCCAAGACAGGGTAAGCAAGTCCTCAATAGTTCCTGCCTCACAAATATGTCTGCCAGATATAATGGGCCAGAAGGTTGAAGACGATGCTCCAACGTTAAAGAGAGTTTTAGGAGACTATTCAGGCATTAAACTATCTCTATCACTTTTTTCACTTTAGAAGCTGCTAACCTGCACTTCCTGTTTACTCAGGTAATTAATTTTATTCCTTCTCAAGCCTCTGATCGAGCTGAAGACCAGACAGTCTAGTCCTAAAATTAAGCTTAGTTGTTTAGGAGTTAAAATGTTTTTAGATCTCGATGGGTGTTTTAAGTTAATAATGATGAGATACAACAGATACTGATTGACATTCAGAATTTTAGATGCACCAAGATAGGAAAGATGTTTTTGTCAAAGCTGCCAAATACAAATAGCCAAACACTATGAATTTAACATTTATATAATTCCTGATTTGTTTCATAGTTCTTCTTGTCGTATGTAGTTTATTTTATATATGTATAATAATATAAATGTATATACAAAAAAAAAACTTTTTTAAACTAACACACACACAAAGCCTCACTACATATTCTAATCCCTCATTACACTGTCCATGCAGCTGATAAGCAACCAGAACCCCATCGCTGATGAAACCGCAGACCCCAGGGTCGTTCTGAGTTTACACGCATAGTTTACTAGTGATGATTTAGAACACACAGCAGGAAAACTGCCTTCCCTTACAGGAATCACAGAAGCGCGTTTTCAGTTCATTCTGTAATTCTTTGAGAAGATATAATAAGCATTTACACCCCATCTCCAAAAACAAACAAACAAACAAACAAAACCCTAAAGCTCTTAGTGGTAAAAGACAGGACACAAAATCAAACATGACTCAGAACAAAGGCCATAGAGAGAAAAGAACATTCAAGACTTTATAATCTATTGCTGTATTACAACAACAGCAAGAGGCTGGGAAACTGCTGTCTTGTTTAGATAGGTAGCATATCCTTTTCCTAAGACTTTTCTAAAATAGTAGACATCTTCAAGCCATGAGCACACACCACCGGCTCCATTCCTTTCAGCACTCCTCTCACCTTCAACATGTGGTGCATACCTGTAATCCCAGCACTCAGGGAGGCAGAGGCAGGTGGATCTCTGAATTCAAGGCCAGCCTGGTCTACAAAATGAGTCCAGGACAGCCACGGCTCCACAGAGAAACCCTGACTCAAGGAGGAAATGTTTTCCTAGTAGCCCTAGATTCCACCTGTAGTTAAAAAAAAAAAAAAAAAAAAAAAAAAAAAAAACTACTGGCTTAGGAAAAGACACTTGACAAGTTCTAGCAATTAATCCTATCTTCTGAGCATGTACATAACTATATCATGTAATAAGTTGGGGAGCCATGCATTTTCCAAATTCTACCACGTAGATGAAAATTCAGAGAAAGGTCATGTGTGGAGGAAGGTACTCTGAGAAGAGATAAAATGAGAAGCCTCACAGCATCCTAGTCTAGGTTCCAACCTTTCATGCGCACTTCTCCACCCTCACCTGTTAGTCCTTCCACGCTGCCGAATAATAAAGCCTCTTTCCACCTAGGCTAGTGCTTGGAACAAAAACTGACTCTTTTTATGTTTAGATAAAATACTATCCTATAGTATTCTAATCATCCTACATTTTCTGAATTATCTATTCAAGAATGATGTTGTGAATAACTGATACAAGAGAGGGAATACCACCGCCTATGTCTAGGTAGGACCTTGCCAAATAAATGTTCCATTAAAAAATGAGCGTTCAAAAAAAAAAAAAGGAGCATAAGCTCCTGTAAGAGCCAGGCGTGGTGGTGCACGCCTTTAATCCCAGCACTTGGGAGGCAGAGGCAGGCAGATCACTGTGAGCTCGAGGCCAGCCTGGTCTACAAAGTGAGTCCAGGATGGTCAAGGCTACACAGAGAAACCCTGTCTCGAAAAACCAAAAAAAAAAAAGCATTCAGGGAAGTAAACATTTCTTTTAGTGACTACCTTTGGAAGCATAAATAGTTAAACTCAAGTAATTCATTCACACATCCTCTCCTTGGAGTCCAGACAAAGTGCAGAGTGCAGCGGCAGCTCAACTGATAAGCATTTGTGATCCCACACAGTGGCATTCAGTGTCCCTGGCATAGTGGCAGTCAAAATGTCATGTTTGCAGTCATGTGAAGTCTTGATCAGGATGAGGAATCTTATATGTAGTAATATGTATATATGTAAAAAATATTTAAGGAAAAAAAAGATGAGGAATCCTTTTCCATGATGGCCAGCTAATAAGGCTATTTGCCAAGAGATCTGGTTTCAGTGAGGGGTGGTGGCACACACCTTTAGTGCCAGTAGTTGGGAGGCAGAAGCAAGAGAATCTCTGTGAGTTCAAGGCCAGCCGGCTGTGCACAGCAAGTTCCCTTGGGGTGGGGGGGGGGGGAGCAGGTGAGAGGATAGCCTAAGAAGGAATGGAGAAGGAAGAGGAGGATTTTAAGGGTACACTGAAGTTACGTTCTGAGCAAATAAAGTAAGGGACCTGTATAACTAGCCATCACCATGGGTGGGAGAAACAGGCCACTGAGAAGGCAGGCATTGTTTCTGCCCGGGTGCACAGTATGAGTTTCTCAGGAAAGACAAAAACAAGTTCTAAAAAGGAATGAGGAACACTGTAATGGCAAGGAAAACAGAGCAGATTATTAGGAAGGGTTATGTTTCCCAGAATCTAGGGTGTCACAACAGAAACACCCTTAGAACATGCCCTGAAGTAGAAGTTTGAAGGATATATAGCAGTTAGCTAGAAAAATAATAAGCATTAAAGAATATTCTTTATTGGAGAGAAATACACAGCTCTAGGCCAAAAAGCTGTGGGTAGGGTGGGGTAGTTTAAGGAACTGAAAGAAATTCCAGTGTCATGTGAGAGGTGCAATCGGCAAGAGAAGAGAGGGGTGGCTAGGTAGAGTCCCTGATGAGCCTCACTCACAGGTGAGTCTAGAAGGTGCCCTGAGGAAAGGTGCTGATGGTGACACAGGTGAGTTCTGTTGTGGGAGATTCAAGAGACTTTGTGCCTGCCAGTGTCACCACTGTGTAGATTCTCTTTTGTTTGTTAGAGATGGGGTTCTCCCAATGTTGCCCTTCTTAGCCCACAAACTGCGACCCTCTTTCCTCCTTTGCCCCAGCAGCGGAGACTGCAGGTGTGTAACCCACTACTGCTCACTCTTCTAGGATGATGTCTGAAACCACCAAGTAAGGGAGCCCGGCTGCCACTAAAAGAAAAGTAACACTGGAGACAAGCCAGGTGCTCTGCAGAACCAGCAGAGCCAAGGGGCAGACACCGGAGGGGACATCAATTCAGCCACCATCAGAGCAGATAACAAAGGCCAGGGATTCTCTCATCAGCCAACGCACAAGATCATGAGAAATGATGAACCATTATTTCAAAGCCACCAAGTTTTTTCATGTTTTATCAGTCAGCTAACAGAAAAGGCTGCATGGCATTAGGCAAGAACCCCAACCTTCACCCTGAAACCACATGGAGCATTAGAATCCATCAGCACCAAGGCTCCCATCTTAATATTATGGATAACAATAGGCTGAAAAGAATTATCTATAAGACACAAAGAAAGATGGTAGAATAGGGTATTGCCAATGTTTCTGAAGCCGTTGGCAACCCATGGGTTAACCACAATCTATTCTCACTTAACTCCAAATACTATACCCAAAGAGAGTCCACCTGAACATATGTTTGAGTCATGATGGGGAAACCCAGCAAAGGACTTTAAAGGACTTTGTACCTTGCTTGTCCCGTAAGTGGCAAAGAAAATAGAACAAAGTGAGGTGATCAAAGAGACTAAAGGCCTTACCACACCCAGGTGCTGTTCCGCCAGTAAAGCAGAGAAACAAATTGTGTTTGCCTTGCCAAAATAAAGAGCATGCAACACAGTTGGACTCAAGCTCAGCTGTTTGTAAGTCCCTACCTAATTTTCTCTACACAGTAAGTTTCCTCTTGATGCTGGGCAAGTCTGTATGGCTTGCCAAAAGGTCTCTTCCACTGTCTCTATCAGAGTCCCCCATTAGGAAGGGGAAACAGCAAAAGAGGAAGAGGCCTTCAAGCTGGAACTTCAACCACTAAGTACCACCCAAGGACAGTGGCGTCACAACCAACTGACACTTGGCCAAGAGCCTTTGCCCTTCTGCTTTGGCTTCAAGGTTTGGGTCTCTGTGTGTTTTAAGTGACAACAGCCTGGGTTCAGCTCAGGAAATCCTCTCCCTCGCCAGATGGCTCAGCAGGAAATTGTTTATAAGTCAGCTTGTTCCTGTAGGTGACCTAACAGGCTGAGTAGGAACTTGCCCTTGGGGCTGGTGGCCCTCCTCTGGCCAATCTGCGGCTAGTGGTTCAACCACAGAGCCACAGGCAGCCTATGTAGCATGAATCCATCAGGAACATGTGTCTCTTGCATGGCCTGCGTTGGATGTGCACAAGCACAACTCATCCCACCTCCCCTGCTAAGTGGAAGTTTTTATGACAATTTTTAGAAGGGGGAGAGGGTGCTGAAGATGCTAAGCAGGTGTGCTAGCATTAAGACACCACCTCCCTCATAGCTCCTATTTTATTTTTGCTCCCATTGCAATTAACTCTAAC